>NW_024870637.1:836357-842675 GCF_013358625.1 Macadamia integrifolia
CCCCCCGCCCCCCCAAAAAAAAAAAAAAGAAAGAAAAAATGAAATTTGTTTCAGTAATGATATTGATCCTTACAGAATTATTCAAGGAGGTTCAGCATCCTCAAGTTTTAGGGATATTAATAAGCTAAAGTATCTCAAAGTTGCAGCACACCAAAATTTACATAAAATGGTAATCCACAGAAAATTCATGGCAAACTATTACAAGTGAAATCAACATCAACCTCAGAGATATTCACAGCTCCTTACCCTACATAACATTTGCCCATCATTAGTTTAGAAGTTAGAACTATTCCTTTAGTCCTGAAGTAGCTACCCGGTGGCACTATGATAACGCTAACCTAATTAGGGATTTGGGCTCAAATTTTTAACAGCTAAAAGAAGTTAGATCAGGGTTGAAGACCAAGGGTTTAGTAACAGAATATGTAAAGAAGAAACAGGAGAGGACTCATTGAAAATAAAGAGATAGGAATTAGGTAAAAATTAAGGTAAGAATAGATACCAAACTAGGGTTCAGAATAGTTTGAAACAGGGGTTGACAGGTTTAGCTGGTGGGGTGAACTGATGGCTGAAATCTGAGAAAAAGTCCAGAGCTCTAGCTGGGTGAGATGGGCTCTGTTTCTGTTATAGCTTGCGGCTAGAATAGGGGAACTGGCAAAGGGTATTAATAGGGTATGATTAGGGTTCTGGAATTAGAGCTTTATGGAAGGGTTTGAGATAAAACAGTTTGAATGGATGATGGGAGAAATTTAGAGGCAAAAAGAACAGATTTTAGAGAGCTATGGGAAATTGAAGGTGTCTGGAAATAGGTTATCCACAGGTTAAGGACTTTAAATAGGGTATCCACAGGTTAAGGAAAAGGTAAGAGAAACTAACCTTACTCGTGGGATTTTGAATGGCTGCCCCCAGGAACAGTAATTGAAGTAGCAGAACTAGAATAAACAGAAAAATTGGAAGATCAATTACCCTTCCGTGAACCAGGAATTCACCCAAGTACCAAGTAATCCACTCACAACACACTAAATTGACACAGAAAGAAACAGCGAACTTTATTGATCAGAATTATGCATTACCGCTGGGATCCCTTTTTATAGAGGTAGGGATAAGCCCAGTTGCTTGAATTCCAACAAATACCTTTCCAAAGAAAAAGTAGAAACTAACTAGAAACTGAAATTTGCAACCAGAACCCAACCTAAGAACTGTAACTGAGTTAACACACTTCTAGAAACAAAGAAACAGAAACCAAGCCTAAACTATGAAAAGACAAAATAAAAACTAGGGTTATAGACTCTAATCTCTAATACAACTTAGACCCCTCATGCTTGGGCTTATAAAATTAGCCCATTACAACAGTAATGCCAAAAATAAATAACCCAAGGCCCCTATAACCCAACATGGGATCAAAATAGGGCCTAATCATGTACAATTGAGCTTGGCTACCTGCATCACTTGTAGGTTCAAATTGAACCATATGTGTTGTCTAAGTATGTAACTGGGGTGTACTGCATTAACTTAGGGCCAACTCAAGCCCAATTCATGCAATCCAGGTTTCAAAACTCATCTTGGAACACTTATTGGCTCACTTTAAACAATTAAATCAGAGTACAAGAAGCAAAGGAAATTTTATATAAACCAGAATTTCAAGGGGCAATTTGGTAGCTAATAGGGAAGGATACAAATGGGAATTGTATATATTAACTAGGAGTAGAATTGGAAGGGTATGTAAAATGTGGACAAAGGTGAATAGAAGAACAAAGGAAGGATACCTTTGGAGAAACAGAAATAAGGGTTGGTAAAGAAACCCACGATCTGATTTTGAGGTTGTCTTGAACCTCTGACTCTCGAACCAGCGGCGGAAGGCTTCTAATTCGACAAGAAAAGTCCAACCCGAGACACCAATGAACCCGACGAGTTAGGGTTCTGAATCGCAACAAGGCTCCCTGAAAAATAAAAAAAGGCTGTTACCCAGTGCACAAAGGGTTCCCGCACTTAAGCAGGGTTCTAGAAGGGTATATAGGTAGACAGCCTTACCCCCTTTACGGAGTGGCTGGTTCCCAAGACTCGAACCCCCGCACCACTGCGCAGGTGGAAAGAGCTCTTTGCCATTGGTTCGAGAGTCAGAGGTTCAATAAAATCAGTTAGTGAAATATATCGCTGGCGGAAACAGGGTTGAACTAAATTGCAGCGATCGATCTCACAACAGGGAATGATTCAGGGGCTAGGCGATGCGGATCAGGAGTTCAAAAACCTGACTCAGATTGCCAATGTGTCCACCTGATTAATAAAATCCAACCAATCCCACAACTAATGCCAATTTCGCAATTTAAATATTTAATGAACTCAACTAACAAGGGAAGAGGAAAAATTTGTGGATGTTGCACAAGAGGGCAAACTAGGAATGAAATATATAATAAGGGGTAACAAGGAGTAAAGGGTAAAGTGAAGGATAAATCTGGAAAACAAAATAAAAGAGGGATTGAAAAAACAGCTGAGGTTGTCTTCAACCTCACGATGGACAGATAATGGCAGAAGGCGTGACTTGGGTTCAGGTGCTGGATTCCTACTCATATGGCCATGCTTTGGCCTGAAATTTCAGATGGAGAATCACTGGACACAACTCTCTAGAAGGCTGCCATCAATCGACTCAAACAATGCATGAAGAAAATTATACAACTTCTGCAATATGTTCTGGTCGTAGAACACAGAAACAGCTCTCTGTGATGATTTGGTTCTCACTACTGGTCAGGGTTTAAGGGGTGAATCTACAAGGGTAATGTTGCCCAGGGATGGGGCTGCCTTCGACTCAAACCTGAGAGAAAGAGGGAGAGGGAGTAGAGTTCGATGGCCAACACAAGGTGCTGCTGGTACCGAGGATACTTGCGATAAACTCAGAAACTCAGCAAGAAGGAGAGAATAGAAGTAGAGAGAGAGGGAGAGAGAGAACACAGGAGGGAAGGGAATCGCACAAGCACAGACATGCCACACAGGCTACAACAAAACTCAATTCATTATCTTCAATCAACCTATTGTTTGATTACAACCTTGTATTTGTAGAACAAAATTAGAAGTCTCCAAATTGTAGTCTAAAACTGAAATTGAAATAAGATCTATCTCATAATGAAATCAAATTCTACCACTAAAAAGTGAAAGGAATTCTAGCCTAACTAAGAGATTACAAGGTATAGTTAAATAATAAAAACCCAAATAAATAAATAAATAAAAATATCCTACTGAACCCAACAACCCAATTGGACCAGATTCATCTCGGTTTAGAGTTTCATAAGGGTCAAGCCGGTCCAGCCACAAATCTGCATCAACTCCCCCGATGGTGAGAAAAACTCACCCTCGAGTTTTACAAAATGAGATAATCAGCACCGCTCGATCATCATCCACGATCAACAACATTGATGGGGAGATGATCCCGTGCATCTCACGATCAACCGTCACAATCTCCCGATGATCATTAGTAGACATTATCTCTTTGATTGGAAGCTGATTGGTTTTACAACTGAAATTGGACCGTTGATCAATTCTCCAACAACAACCTTGATTGAACTATTCACTTTAGCTTGATCGTCACTTTCTTTGTCCACCGTTTTTTCCACCTCTGTTGCACCTTCTAAAGATTCTATCATACTTTAACACCTTATCATAGAAGGTGTAATTATTATCGGCAAACTTCCGCCGACAAGTCCCCAAATCAAGAAGCTCCATATGGAAATTACAAAATTATGTTTGCAATTTACGGAAATCATCTCTAATCGAGAGGAATAAATCATATTAATCAACCTCTTTAGCCGATTAGAGGAATAAATCATATTAATCAACCTCTATAGTCTCAAGTTCAATTCTGATACCAATTGATGCAAGATTCGGGGATCCAAAAACCAGACTCGGATCGCTTTTGGGTCACCCGATTAATAAAACTGAATAAATCCTACAATGTTACCCAAAAAGGCAAACTACTATGCGAGCCTGTGGGCTGTGGCGCAACGATTAAGTTGCACTATTGCAACATGTTCACAGGTTCAAAACTTGGAAACAACCTCCCCTGCAAAGCAGGAGGTAAGGCTGCATACATTTGCCCCTCCAAGACCCTGCAATAGCGGGAACCTTGTGCATTGGGTTGCTCTGTTTTTCTTTACACAAAAGGGCAAACAACGAATGTAATATATAGAATAAAGGATAGCAGAGAATAAAGGAAAAATTGAATGATAAAACTGGAAAACTAAATAAAAGAGTGATTGAAACCGTGAGGTTGTCTTCAACCTCGCATTGGGCAGACAATAGCAGAAGCCATGACTTAGGTTCAAGTGCTGGATTCCTACTCATATGGACATGATTTGGCCTGAAATTCCAGAGGGAGAATCGCTGGACACAACTCTCTTGAAGGCTGCCATCAATCGGCTCAAAAAATGCATTCAGAAAATTATACAACTTCTGCAACATGTTCTGGTGGTAGAACATAAAACAGCTCTCAGATGATTTGGTTCTCACCACTGGTCAGGTTTTAAGGGGTGGGCTGCCTTCGATTCAAACCTGAGAGAGAAGGAGAGAGAGAGAGAGATCGAAGGCAAACACAAGGTACTACTGGTACATTTGTGGTAATCACAGAAACTCAATGGGAAGGAGAGAATAGAAGTGAAGACACCCCACACAGAGCCCAAACAGAAGTAGGGGACGGAATTGCACAAGCACAAACACGCCACACAGGCTGCAACCAAACTCAATTCATTATCTTCAATCTACCTATCATCAGATTACAACCATGTATTTAAAAAATATTAAAAGTCAACCTAATTGTGGTCTAAAGCTGATATTGAAATAAGATCTATCTCATAATGAAATCAAACTCTACCACTAAAATGTAAAGTAAGAAATCACAAGATAAAGATAAATCTGAATAACTAAATAAACTTTCATATCCTACTGGATCAAAATTAAATTTGGACCCGGTTCATCTCTATATGGGCTCCCGAACAGGTTTGGGCTGCTCCAAGAAATTTCTCATGCATCAATTCCCTTGGTGTTGAGCAAAACTGGACCTCGAGTTTTTATGAATGAGAGGATCATCACCAATCGATCATCACCAACAATTCCTCAGCTACAACCTTGAACAGACCATTCACTTCAGCTTGATCATCACTTTCATCATCCACTTTTTCCATCACCACTGACATGTGCTCTGAGGCTTCCATCATGCTTGACACCTTATCACAGAAACAGTTAGTATTATTGAAAAGCTCACAAAACCTTGATCAAAGATCCAACAATCCATCCTCAAATTGCTTCATCAACCTCCTCTCCAAAAGAGCTAGAAAATCATGGTCGATCATCTTCTGATAGAGGATTTCTCTCGAGTACCAATTAATGCAATCAAAGTTTTCAAAAATCCGGGTGGACCACTTATGGTCCCACTTTAAACAATTCAAATCTGAGTACAAGAAGCGATGGAAATTTTATATAAACCAGAATTTTCAAATGGATGATTTGGAAGCTAAATAGGGAAGGACCCAAGTGGGAATTGTATCTGGTTAACAAGGGGTAGAATTGGAAGGGTATGTGATGAGCACATTTATGTGTGAAATCTAGGGTAGTAAAACATGCATTTTACATATTTAGAATGGAACTACCTTGGGTTCTACTCTCTTTTTGCAGGTTTTATATTTTCAAGGCCTTAAGGATTATCGGGCACTATATCTTCAATTTTACACATAAAGAGGTCCTATTTCTTTTTATGGTTGCGAAGAGGACGAAATTCTGAGCAAAATGAACGTGTTCAATTAAAAGTACACATTCGTTTGGTCACCCGTACAAATGATTATTCTTTTTCGGGTCAGAAAAAGAATAATGGATCAGAACTGAACCGAGATGCAGAACAAGCCCGTTTGCAATTGTCCCAGAGGTACAAGGAATACTCCAAATGCCAACAAGGATCGATGGACCACATCCTTAAGTGATTGAAGATTTGTTTTTGGTAACAACAACTACCTAGTGTAGTTGGTGAGCTATGGTGTGCAAAATTCCCTTGCTCACCAAGAGGTCTCAAGTTCGAATCTCATGGTTGTTTTTTTTAGAGAATTTGTTGAAGATTTCCTGCTTTTCATTCACTTAAAGCACTAAGGGCATGGAGGGGATTTCCACATCAAATTAGAAGCAAGGAAAATCGTGGAAGCAAGAAGAGCCTGCGCAAGAAGAGAAGAAAAAAAAAGGGAAAGAAAAAAAAAAAAAAAAAAAAGGAGAAAAAAAAGTACAAATGTCATTATTGCTTGGTAACATGTTTGGTCAAAAACACTCCAACGCCTTAGTCATTGGTTCCCT
>NW_024870637.1:842695-844557 GCF_013358625.1 Macadamia integrifolia
ACTAAATAAACTTTCATATCCTACTGGATCAAAATTAAATTTGGACCCGGTTCATCTCTATATGGGCTCCCGAACAGGTTTGGGCTGCTCCAAGAAATTTCTCATGCATCAATTCCCTTGGTGTTGAGCAAAACTCGACCTCGAGTTTTTATGAATGAGAGGATCATCACCAATCGATCATCACCAACAATTCCTCAGCTACAACCTTGAACAGACCATTCACTTCAGCTTGATCATCACTTTCATCATCCACTTTTTCCATCACCACTGACATGTGCTCTGAGGCTTCCATCATGCTTGACACCTTATCACAGAAACAGTTAGTATTATTGAAAAGCTCACAAAACCTTGATCAAAGATCCAACAATCCATCCTCAAATTGCTTCATCAATCTCCTCTCCAAAAGAGCTAGAAAATCATGGTCGATCATCTTCTGATAGAGGATTTCTCTCGAGTACCAATTAATGCAATCAAAGTTTTCAAAAATCTGGGTGGACCACTTATGGTCCCACTTTAAACAATTCAAATCTGAGTACAAGAAGCGATGGAAATTTTATATAAACCAGAATTTTCAAATGGACGATTTGGAAGCTAAATAGGGAAGGTCCCAAGTGGGAATTGTATCTGGTTAACAAGGGGTAGAATTGGAAGGGTATGTAAAATGTGGACAAAGCAGAATAGAAGAAGGGAAGTATACCTTTGGAAGAACAGAAACACGATCTGATTTTGAGGTTGTCTTCAACCTCTGGCTCTCAAACCAGCGACGGAAGGCTTCGAATTTGACAAGAAAACTCCAACACGAGAAGCCACTCATAACGAGGAGTTAGGGTTCTGAATCACAACAAGGCTCCCTGAACATCAGGTAAATCCACTCAAAGCTTCAATCAATAAAATCAGTTTGTCAAATATATTGCTGGCAGAAAACGGGTGAACTAAATTGCAGGGATCAATCTCACAACAGGGAAAGATTCAGGGGCTAGGCACATAGGACTTGGGTTTCCCTAAGATGGTGATTCATCGCTCCAAGTCTCAAGTCAAACTGACTTGAATTGACAGGTCGGCAAGGCACTTGTTTCAGCCTTGTAATACTGCTCAACAAAATATGTAAAATGAAAATTAATGATCACAACAGAGTAATACTGGAGAAGAAATAAAGAAGAAAAAGAATAAGGGAAAAGGGGTATGGATTGCCAATCCCAGAAACGACAGAGGGAGAGAGAGAGAGAATCAAAGAAGAGGGAAAGGACAAAGAAGAAAGATGTCACCTCCTCTTGCTATCGTACCACTTTTCAGTAATTCAAATCTGTCTAAATTTGATTACAATTGTAGTTAAAGAGGAAAAAAAAGACTCCTAATCCTTAACCAAAACTAGAACACAACTTGACTCTAACTTGGACTTTAAAAAAGAAATAGAAATCTAAAACTAAAACATGGAAAATTACTCTAGCCTAAGTAAAAGATTACAAGATCAAGATGAATCTTTTTTTTTTTTTAAATTAATATTCAACTGGACCAAAATTAAATTTGGACCCGGCTTATCTACATCTGGGCTCCTCAATGGGATTGAGCTAGTCCAAGGAATTGCTCCTGCACCACCAATAAGAGCTGAACAGCTATCCTATGGCCCCAACCAATAGAAGATCAATGCCCAGGTACTCCATCTTAATTCAAGCCAGGTTCAAATGGTTAGGGTTGAATCAGCACTTTACATGAGTTTCAATGCTTTGAGACCACAATTGACATACTTCTGAAATACATAAACCTGACCACCTGACCTGGAGGACTGAACAATTCAAACAGGTATGGGCACCCAAAAGTTGCACCCCTATTGTCATCAAAAGATCAAAGGAAGGTTTTTTTTT
>NW_024870637.1:844630-871035 GCF_013358625.1 Macadamia integrifolia
CTGCATGAAACTTGAAACCAGCCAGAGCTCATAAAAGTCCACATTGAATTATGAACATTTAAGAACATCTTTTCTATTCAAAAGAAGAAGAAAAAGTACTTCTCAAAATAGAAAATCTATCATGATAGATTTCCTAAAGAGTCATAGATTGCTGTTTAGCTAGGTCATAACCAAAAGAAGTTTTTCCATTCTAGCCATTCAACTTCAGGAGAACAAGATGTTCAATTGAGGTATTAAGTAATGAGCCTCTCTGATCAAAAATAAAAATGAAAATTTCCACCAAAGCAAGTTTCTAACCCCACCACCGCCCCCACCAGAAAAAAAAAAAAAAAAAAAAAAAAAACCAAAGCAAAGTGATCCAGCCAATGACTCGAGCAGAATCTCCCTCCATTAAATCCAAGGATCCAAAATTAACACGAACCAATATCAAGACAGACCAACACTTAGCAGTTGGCAATCCTAATCAAGGTGGCATAGAAAGGAACAAACTGACTAAGTTGACATTTATGAGACTAGTTTCTGTGAGTGATGTCTGGCAAATAGTCTAAGGTGTAAATATAAATATAGATATTAAAACACAAAATACTAATTAAATAAAAACATGCCAGAATGATTTTTATATACAGTAGGCATCTCTAATTCCTACAAGAAAAAAAAAAAAGAATCTCTGCAGTATCAACTTGAGATAGGCCTCTTTTCTGTTCAGCTTTTATAACTGTCATCGTCAATTTATGTATAGTAGACATACTCAATGAAATCCCTTTTAGAAAAGTTCTATCATCTCACTCAAAACACATCATTCTTGAAGACCTTTTTTTTAACATAAACCTTAAAAATAAAAATTAAAAATTAAAAAAATAATAAGATAAAATAAAAAATCTATAGACAATTTAAATAGAGAGGAGCCTCTAGAGCATTCTTCTCCCTTCTTTTCTATCATTTGCATTTGCAACTACCAATAACTGTTATATTGTGCTTATTTGGGAACCATAGTGGTAGGAGGAACATTTTTAGCTCTTGATGCAGCAGTTGCAGCAGGCCTTTTCTGAATTTGGGTCTATGGGCCCACGGAGAATACCCTTAGGGTTGAAGTTTATGCAATTAGATAGAGCTTAATAAGTACAAGATGGGATTCAAACAGTTTTATCATAGGCCAACTAGTACGGTCAGCCAAATTAAATTTTAGTTGCAAAGGCAGTTTGGAACTTGAGTATATATATAATGGTATTTTGGAAAAACTAACATGTTATGGGATTTATTCAGAGTCTAGGTTGGTTAGTTGCTCTAGGAGAGGTATTCTACTTCTAGGTTGACTTCTGTTCAGTCGCTTGTAGGTTTTGACGAGGAACTAGAAAGTCCTAATTGTCAGGACCTGGACTGGGCAGCAACTATCCATGTACCTACTACACAAGTTAACATTGAATAAAGAGTCTCTCTCAAAGCTTTGTGGTATGGATTCCTTCAAACCCTAGGTGAATTCCTAGGTATTATCTTTTCATTTTCTTCCTGCTACATTACAGCAGCTTACCTCAACATAATAATCAGCCCTCTTTCACTATTACATTTTTCTCGAAACACATCCCAAACTTGGCAGTTACACCATGTACGGAGGGGGTAGGTAAGCTGAATACTAAAGTTCAGATATCACCCCCATTTAACAGGATCTCAAGAAAACCCTAAATCAGAAGTTATGTCAACTATTAAAGTCAAAGTCAACCTTTATGGATGAGGCTCAGATTCTGGTCAAAAGTAGTATACAGTTAAGATAATGAAACCCCAAAGTACTGGAATGATTCAATGGTCGGATTGAGGTCAAAATTCAAAACAATAGAATCTGAACTTTAAAACCTAGTTAGGAGATTTTCTGTAACAACAAATCCATGGCTCTGATCAGCCCCAAAGCCTGGACGAAGGACCCTCTTGGGTGGTCCTTGAATGCCCCAAAGTATGGGAGAAATCTGATGGACAGATTCCCCAATACAGCAGATCTCAATTTCAGCAAAAGAGACCCTAAAAAAGGGCTGCCGCCAGCTCAATATTGGTGGTATTGTGTTGTGATTTAAATCCCAGTATCAACAGCACTTGATCAGCACTAGCAGTAGATGTAATCCTTCCCAAATCACAGAATCAAACAACTTGCAGCAAGCTTGAATAATAACAGATGCAATAAGTACTTACTTGAAGAGAAAACAGAGCATAAGAAGAGGATATAACCTTTGATCTCCCACTAACAAGCTTAGATCAGAATCACTCCAATCACAGAAGTTTCTCGCTCTTCACTAAATCTCATAGCAGCTTACTTTCTCAGCAGCAAAGAGGCAAAGCCAATTCTTCATTCACAAAAATTGTTGGATGGCAAAATAACCTACAATCAGTCTATTTAAAATAAAAGACTCCCTAGCTAGCAAAATGAGCTGTCTATCCAAATTACATACCCAGTAGGAAACTTAAAACAAAGTGGACACTCAAGGAAGCCCTCAACACAAGGAAAGAAGTTAGACTAAAATTAAACAACTTGAAAAATAAAAAAAGAAAGCCTAGTTTCTACACTTATCATAGGCCCATTACAATGAAAACACACTAGGTCAAAGGCCCAACCAACACAGACATAACTCAACCCAAAGGGCGGGCGTACCCAGTGCATGAGGCTCCCGCATGTGCGAGGTCCAGGAGGACGAGAACTACGCAGCCTTAACCCGAGAATTTCAAGAGGCTGTTTCAACCGCTCAGCCACCCGGTCGCAACATTCATACCTTACCATTGAACCAAGCGCACCCCAACCCAACCCAACCCAAAGCTTATATCTAATAAAATAAGCTCATTTATTTGATTTATCTGCATCAATGTACACAGGCAATACTTCCAGCATATCATTTGGAAAAAATATTACACATATAAAATACCCAGATACCTCATGTTAATCCCATGAAAACATAGCTTCAAGTTTTAGATATGTCCTCAAACCTCTTCCTTTGGCTTTCTCTACATAACAATTGGCCGACAACATAAATATTTTGTTAAGGAAACATTGTTGGATGATGGAACAAACTAAAAATTGCAAAATTCCCCTACTTATAAACTTCAACAAATCGATTCAGCAACAACCCCCCCCCCGGCTTCTGTGTCAAACTTATCCTGATAGAATTCACATGCAAAATAACTGGCTCCCCAGTTTCCATTTTTCCTTGTATTGTACTGACCTTGCCAGACTTGTGATCAGGTATTTTGAAGTTGAGTGCCATCCTTGTACGTGGGAAGATTTCATTTGTAGTGATTGTTGTTGAAACCTACGAACAAAGGGGCTTGGTTAATCAAGTAAGCCTCAGGGATTCAACAGAAGGGGGAAAAAGCAAGATAAATAATAAGTGCACATAATGTCAGCTTAGACGTACATGTTCAACACAGGAGCATCGAAAGAATAATTTCACATATGTAAATATTTATTTTAGTAAAAATACCCCTTACATTAGATCGAGTATCAACTTTTACATCCACTGTAGTCTTTCCACTCTTGTACTGTGTGCTTATGTCACCAAGAAAAAATTGATTACTCTTCACACCAGTAGCTGTTAGTGCCTGCAAAACAAAGGAATCTGAGTCAGCAGACCAGGAATGAGAAAACAAGTGCCAGTAAAAAGAAAAATCTACAGTAACAAGAATAGATCACACTATAATATGCAAGACCTGTCTTCCATTCACTTACTAAGTTAACTACTTTTTTATTCTTTTCCCCCCTAACAGCTTTGTCTGTTGTTTATGTTCTAAGTTCCAATGAACAACAATTAAAACCTAAAAGTGCATGTTGAGCAACTCATATGAGCACAAGAGTTTCAATCAGTTTGGAATGTCACTCTATATCACATGGTACTTATAAATTTGTCATAGGCATACTCTCTGTCCCTACCTAATTAGCTTATCATGCTCTTAAGATACTATTCAATTTGATGATATATAAATCGTACTATGTATCAGTCTAATGAAATATAAACATCTATAAGAAAATCACATCATCAGTTACCATAAGCTAAATTCTATCAATAGGTTTTATTTGAGACACCACAACAGCTATAAAACGAAAGAAAATCGATGAAAAATAACAACCCCGAAGTATATAAATCATATATACCATTCCAGAATCACTCAACATCGACAGAGTGAACTTGTGGCCGAAGTTGTAGTCTTTGTTTAATAGATCTGCACAGAAACATTTATATCTTGAATGAGAAGAATAGACCATAAATATATATAGATAGAAAGATAGAGAGAGAGAGAGAGAGAGAGAGGAATGACTATATATATATATATACAGATAGATAGATAGATAGATAGAGAGAGAGAGAGAGAGAGAGAGAGAAAGGAATGACTATAAAACCAATATCAGTCAATCAACTGGCATCCAAAAGGTAAGTAAATACTTTCATGAGAATGAACAGTGATAAGAAACAAGAAACATCCATTATGCTTCAAGGCTCAATCAAAAGTTGTAAACACCTCCCTTCCACCCCCACCCCCACCAAAAAAAAAAAAAAAAAAAAAGAACGCACAAAATCCTATTATTAATGGTGACAATATTAGGAACTTGGTTCTTTCAAACCAGCAAGATAGGCTCAACTAATAGATCTGTTCTGTGGTTCTTGCCTCAGCTTTAGTTTTAAAATCCCGATCCCTTGAGTTGCACAATGTTGATCATTTAGTTCTTTTTTTCCTATTACTGAAGATATTTAATCATTAAATTTGATCTGTCAAATAACCAATTGAAATCTGACCTCAAATTGCCTCCTGACCGTATTGAATATATCAAAAACTGAAAAATCAACCTCTTTCATTATGGTCCTATAAGTCCTAATAAAGATTCAGTTCAAGTTTGGTTTGGTTCCGAGTTCACTTGTTTCTTGAGTTTCCTCCTATGCACATAAACATGAAAATCCCTAGTTTCAGTGGTGCTTTCTTGATGTGATTCTTCTTATATTTGTATTCTCTTTCAAGTTGCCAAAACCTAGATCCCATTTTTAGAAATCAGGGTTTTGTTTGGCGCAGCATAGGCCCAGATTAAACGATTTTTCTGATAATCCAGCCGCTGAAACCATTCTCCTGATGAATATTTCAGCAGCCAAGCAACTAGAATAATAAAGAAAACAAGGAAGAACACATTGAGAACAAGAGGACATGATGGGAGAGAAAAAGAGGAAAAGGAGGAGAAGCTATAGAGAGGAAGATAGATGAGATAGATAGATGGGAAGAAAAGGTGGAGGGAGAGAGAAAATCATGGCTGTACAGAAGGGAGAGAGTGGTGGTAATTCACTAATGCAAAAACTCTTTTTCTGTCCTGCATTCAGTCGATGGTGTACAACTATGAAGTAATATGGATGAAGTGGAGAGGTGCGTCCGGGGTGTTATGTGACCAGCATATCCTTTAAAGCTTAAGGGAAAATTATATAGGACTGTTGTGCAACCAGCCATGATGTGTGGGGGCAAAATGTTAGGCAGTTAAGATGTGTCATGTAGAGAAGCTATGTGTAGCTGAGATAAGGATGTTAAGACGAATGTGTGGCAAAACTATGAAGGATAAAGTAAGGAAGGAGCATATTAGAGCAGATTTGGGAATTGCTCCGATCAACGACAAGCTTCGTGGAAGTTGTTGGAGGTGGTATGGCAATGTTCAGAGGAGGCCTGAGGACGCCCCAATAAGGAGTGACATGATCCAAATGGAAGGAGCTAAAAGAGGTAAGCGCAGCCGCACAGGCCTAAAATGACTATAGGCGAAGTGGTGAGGAATGACATGTATAGTCCCAATCTTATCCCAAGTGCGACTTTGGATAGAGCCTATTGGAGGGCTAAGATCTAAGTAGATGACCCCATTTAACTGAGATTCTCCTGACTTCTTGGGTTGTACCTCTTTCCGCTTACTCTCATCTTCGTTCTTATCTCATCTATATGTTCATCTTTTCCTTCCCCCAATTCTAATTCTTCTTCTTTCTTTCTTTCCTTTTTTTTTTTTTTTTTTTTTTTTTCTTTTAACATGGATGATGTAAGACTGGATCACATATGACCTAATCCCAAACAGGATCTGATAATCTGGCTGAATTGAGAAGATGTTGATTATTCACAAACCAAAACTCAGATGGAGCTGAATTTTGGATCGAATAAGATCCTATGTGAAGGAACAGACCATAAAAAATTGAGCAAATTCTGTCCGCTAGATTGAGAGATCTGCTGGTTGCAAGAAAAAGGAAACTTTTGGCATTCTTCAAGAGCTAGGGCTCAAAGCGTCAGATAATCCTCAAATTTGGATCAAGTGGTCTTCCTAAGGTCCTCAACAAACCCTCAAAATCCTGCAGCGATCAGAGATCTGGTCTGGAAATTATGCACTCGAACATTCTTCTCGGGAAAACCTTGTAACTGAAAATCGATAGGCTGTGTGTGTTTGTTCTGGTCAACAATCTTAGAGAGCTTCAAGTGTTCAAACAACTCTCAAAACACTCTCTCACAAAGGCTAAAACAGAAAATAAGAAAGAAGAAAAGAGAATTCGATGGAGGGTTGAGAAGGGGGTAGAAGAAGGTTAGGTTTTGGCATCTCACCCCTCAAGTTTAGGCATCTCACCTACGGCCTCTCACCCAACTGCAGCCCACAGCAATACAGCATATAGCCATTTCAAATAAACTTCATTCAACCTCCTCAAATTGATTACAAAGGTCTCTTCAAATAGGCTAGGCACAGCCTTACAATTTAGAAACAAACTAAAAAAGGAAACTAACTGATTTTAGTAGCTAAATACTAATTTGTTCACTAAGAAACTAACATAAGACAATAAAGGACTACTCATAAAAACTGACTTTGGTTACTTGTTAACACAAAAAGGAAACAAAGAAGGGACCAAATTACTGTTTAAATTTACTGTTCATTTGAACAGTAAATTTTGTTTTTTGGTTTGCTTAATGGGCCAACATTGGGGTTGGCTAGTCTGGTTTGATGGAACCAGCAGCCCCCTTCTTTTGCAGACTCGATCAACAAATCCATGTAGCCGACTCCATTGAGTTGGGATAAGGCTTGGTTGTTGTTGTTGGGTACAACAATTAAAAAAAAAAAAAAAAAAAACCTCCAAAAATATAAAATAGCAACTAATAAAACAAAGAAACTGAATCTAATTGGACACTTTCTAAAACACTTACTACTTGAGACTACTAAGAAGTATCAAGAAAACTAAGCCATGCTAAACGATTTAAAATAAGGAGAAAAGAACGCAGCCCGGCAGCATCCCCTGCGCCCTCTCACATGGGGCAGTGAAATGACCACCCTGCGCCCCCCATGGATGCTCATGCGCATGCTCCCACTGACCCCCCCAGGCTGGCAAGGGGCCACACAGTCTGGGAGCAAACCCCTTCCTTAAAATAAAATATCTCCCAAAGATATATCTGCTGAAACTGAATTTCTTCTTGCAAATCTGAGTTTCTGTGACCTATTAGAGTAATTCCAGATCTGAAGCTTAGATCTGACCTTCCTATACTGAGATATATCTCAAGTTCCTGAATATAGCTTCAAATTTCAGCAACCTGGGTTTCATCTATTTCTTGGAACTGTTTTCCAAGATTCCAGTATCATTAGATAGGCCATGTTTCCTAGCATACTCAACCAGAATCATAAGAGTATTCTGAGCACTAGTTTGAAAGTTATATAATTTCTCCTACCATTCTTTTATTCTGGTCCTATGTAGGTTCAACAGACTCTACACTGATCCTGGATCTTTTGCAGTTTTGTGGCTCCAAATTTTTTTCTAGAAACCTGATGAAGTGCATTAATAACTGTGATCAGACAATTGTAACAAATATCCTAGTGCCTTAATTTCCAACTTCAAAGCCCCATCAAATTTTCAAAAGGTAGGAGAAATTGTATCTTCACTTTCTTTGGGATCCTAAGGAATCTAAGAAGACCACCTCTTGAATTGAGAACAAGACCTCAAAGACCATCAAAAGAAGGGTTTGCAGATAAGATGAAAGGGAGGGATGAGGCTCTTCTACCTAAGCATAATTAAAATAACAAATGAAACTATGAGCCTATGCATGGATACCAAGTTCAAGTATGAGATGGCTCACAATGGCTATAACCCAGTTCAATTGTATGACTCACCTTCTCTTGCTTTGGAGAAGTATCAATAGAATTTAATCTTTTTTTTTCCCCTTATTTTAGCTAGTTTATAGATATCTTTTTTTCCCTTCCTTTGTGCTCAAATTATTATAGATATCTTCATATTTATTAGCCCTTACTTTTCCTACTATCTTTTTGGCTTCAATTCTATAAATTTTATATGTTTTGAAATATTCCTCATCCTTAGTTCTTTGTCAAGTTTTAAAACTGTATTTCTCAGTCTTAATGATTTCTTGAACTTCATTACCCCACCACCAAGTTTCCCTAGATGATATCGTTTTTCTGTAGATTCACCTAGAACTTCTTTAGCTACATTACGTCTATAAGTAGTCATCTCATTCCACATCATATTAGTGTCTCCATCAAAGCCCCACCTTCTCTGTTTTACTAATTTATCAACAAATGTCTTAAATTTTTCTCTGTTTAAGCTTACCATCTTATCCTTGGGTATATAATTTTTTACATATCCTACAATTCAGCATTATAAAAAACATATCTATGACCATTAATCTATCAAGTGGTTAAGCTCTCCCCTGGTAAACCTTACGATCTTTACATATAACCTCGGTTCTTCTAGTTAGAAAGAAATCTATTTAATTTTTTTAATACTTAAGCCCCAAGGAGAGTTGAACTCATGAGTCATGACCCCTTAATTTTGAGGTGTTGGTCCTTTCCAACTGAGCTACCCCTTCTGTTTTCAACTCTATTAATACAAAAGAATCTAAAACTGAAGTCCCCACCTCATTCCTCTGTCCAAAACCATACCCTCCATGAATTCTTTCATAACCTCTACTATCTCTTCCAATGTGTCCATTAGATTGCCCCCCATATTAATCTTTTCTCCTTGACTAATTCCTTCAAGTAATCATTCCACATATTCCCAAAATTCTTTTTAATATGAGGTGCAGTCTCACTTACTGCACCTAAGAAAAAATGAAATGCAGCAGTTTAAAGTGAGGGGGGGAAAACTGGAATGATCAAAACTTAATATGGTTAAAGGAGCATAACTGAACTGCCAAGAAACATATATGTTATGCTTCGGAGGATATCATTCAATGAGCACTCAGCTCTACTGATCTACATGAGTACAAGTGACGTATTGAATTAAAACTTTAGGAGTTCGGAATTCCTATGTTGCAAGTATTCTTCCAGGTACCCCCACCGAAACAAGATTCAAAAACCCCACCAGATTTTAATGAGACCCTTTTAGATTTCATTTATCTTATTTCTTTCTTCCCTCACTCACACAACATGAATTAACATTTACCGTAACCAATGACTTACACATTTTTCAACTGAGTTTTGTACCTGGCATTCATATCATGTCATTCACACAGTATTTTTCCATAAAACAAAACAGCCATCAATAAAGAAACCCAATAAGGTTCATATGCATAGCTTAACATATTCAATTATTCCAATTAATTATAAGAATCTAATCAGTCCTCTTTACCCTTGGCTTTCTTGCCAATCTCTGGAAACGGTGCAGGACCATTGGCCATCTCTACTCCAAAAGAAGAAAGAACTTAAATACCCTGTAGAGCAAGAAGTCGAGTCAGCACACTATCCCAAGTTACACCGGTGAACAAAAAGCAATGCAGTCTGCAGAAATCATCAAATGTGAGTAGTAACCAATATTCAAACAATCAGAAACTACTTCATGTGTATTATGCCCAAGATAGAGCTTTGAACGGAAACAAATAAATCTTCTCAATAACAAACATTCAAGTGACCAGAACAAACTTAATCTGACCATCCTTATTTAACTGTGTAAATTGAAAAATATAGCTTCTAAAGAAAAGCATCACAGTTCCCAGAAATCGACAAATATGAAAAATCATCATTGCTCGACTTATCAGAGCAACTTCATACCCACTCTGCATTTATGCCCAAGATACAGCTTTAAGCAAAAAACAACCCATTTAGAAAAAATGAATAAATATGAGCATTAACCACTATTCAAGCATCCAGAAAGATATATCTTCAAACAAAAAGCAACCCAGTTATTTCAAGATGGACACATATGAGCAGTGATCAATATTCAAGCAATCAGAACAACTTCATGTGTCCACAGAGCCCTAATGAATAAAATGACCCACTAGAGCTGAGAACAAGGATTCTCAATCTGAGAGCAAGATTCTCACATCTATCGATACGTATCGCAACAACAGTGCGTGATTATCTACAGAAAAAAGAAAAAAAATGGATGTTCTTAATTATTCAGAACACGATTACCTGAAGAAAAAACTAGGCGATATTGAAAGAGAAACTTTGTCTCTAAAAATGAAACAAGAAGAGCTATAAAGCACAGCTAAGAGAAAGATTGGAGGCACAAACAGCAATGGTGTTGGAGAGCACGAAACAGGGGTTCAGCGACTTCCGGCCCCTGCACGGCTACTCGTATCGGGAGAAGACCCATTTCTTCTTAGGAGTTTCCATATACTTGAGTGTTAAGCGACATGGAACGTTGGATTGGAATCTTCCTTGGAGATTATCATGATGGAAGGAGGGTTTGGAAGAGAGGGGCTTAAGGGCTGTTTCCGTTGAACGAGGTTTGCGACTTGGGAAATTTTAGGACCCGTTTGGCATTTTTCATTTGGAGTGGTTTTGCTGTTCGTTTTTACATTCCAAGATTCTATAATTGAATACTATTTTGACGGAATCTTGTTTGCAAAATGATTGGCAGGTATGAACCCATACTCACGTCAACAGAACTAAGGTCCTCTTTGCTATCATTTTTTTTTTTTTAGCCTATTTAATAAAAATCATTAATGAAAATTATTTTTTATCAAAAAATAAAAATGACTTGATAACCACTTGACAAAAATGATTTTTTTTAGAAATAGTTTGGTATCTTTATGAGTAAAATAGTTTTTTAAATAAATAGGTGAAGAGATTCCCTTCACCCATCTTTCTTATAACTCTCTTTCTCCACTTTGTATTGAAGAAGAGGGGGCAAGGGGCTTGGATTTCTAATTACAAAACAAATAACTACTTTACCCCTCCATAATAAGCCTTTAACCACATGGTCATTAAAGTTCATTACAAAAATAACTAAAAATCATTTTTTGTCAAAACACAAAAATAACTCTTGATCTCTTTTTGGGTTTTGTGTTTTATCAATTTTTTTTAAATAGAAACAAGCTCCATAAATGATACCAAATGCAGCAAAAACCATTTTTGTGAACAAAAAGAAAAAATAAAAATGATACCAAAGAGGATCTAAGAAATAAAGTTCCATTCACCCATGGTTCATTTTCGCTCACCACCCCATTTTTTACAATTTTCTCTTTTTTATGCCCAAATCCAGAGGTGAAACTTTAGTTTGACTCGTCTGATAGTTATTTCCAACGTTTTTCCCTTCTATTGAACAAAAAAATAGAATAAAGCTTTTGATGTTAATTTGTTGTTTTTCGATTTTTTTGAATGAAAAGGGAAAAAAAAACAGTTAGAAACGTAAAACAATGGAACGACGAAACATTGTTCTGTCATTTCGGTTCGTTCAAAATATATATATAAAAAAACAAAAAAACAACTAGGATAATCGTTCCTGAAATGGGTTTATCAAACACCATTTTTTTGTTTTCAAACAGCATTTTGACACAAAAACTGTAATTTTTTATTTTAACGCGAAACGTCGTTTCTGGAACTAAATGACTACCAAACACAGCCTAAGTCTCATTGGGACAAAAAAATGAGATACAATAGAAATGAGATACTTTGGAAAAGATGAATCTCAAAACCCTTCACAATGGATACCTCAACTCGGGGTGTCAATCCCTAGCCTGAACCGATAAAACTGATCGAAAAAAACCCAGACTGAACCAAACCGATCCTTATTGAATTGGTTTGGACAGAGGTATGTTGAGACCGATTAAAAATCGATCCAAACCGAACCGACCAATAACCGAACCGAAACCAAACCGAATAAAATCGATAAAAAATAAATGATTATGAGATTATAAATTGGTGAATCGATTGTCCATCTTTTACAATATTAGTGAGATTTTTTTTGTTTTAAGGGGAATTGTTACAAATCAATGAATATGAGCTTATGGATAGGAATTTGACATGTAAATTGTAACAATGCTTGCATTGATTTCCTTGTTCACTATACAAAACTAATTGGATAGTTAAATGAAAGATTGAATAATAAGGTTCATTTTGTGATTTCAAAATTAGTTAGCTTCTTAGTAATTAGTTATCCACTGGTTTTGATATTAGTTATTTTTCCCTTATAATGATAAATCATTATTTGTCACAAATTTAAAGTGTTTTTGCCAAATATTTCGCCACTATAGGTTATAATGTAGGATTTTATTTTGGTTCAAGCCCCATAATAAACCGATCTAAACCGATGTTAACCTGATACTAAAAAACCAAAATAAACCGAAACCAAACCGGACCAAAATCGATTAACAGATTGGTTTTAGTCTCCCTCATTCCTAGACCGAAACCAATTTAGCCCAACTAAAACCAAACCGAACCGACTAATTGACACCCCTAACCTCAATGCCCATTTAGCAAGATATTGATTAAATTGACATTCTTACCTCTTTTAGGAACTTCTCTATCCCATATATAATTTGGAGAAATAAGAGATTGTACATTTGCCATTCTAGATCGTGAAAGTAGTAGAAGCCTCATGCATTGGATTGATCTTCTAAATAAATTGGAGGTTACTTCTTGTTGAGCACGTGGTCAATTTAAAGAACAAATAAATAATTTCATATTAAAAATAAACTCTTGTCACCATCCCCCACTACCTCCTCCACTGCAGGAGTCGATCTCACGTGCAGTGGAGTGGAATAGCAAACAAAGAAAATGATGGGAGATGCACTGTTGCATCCTTTCCCATATTGGCTGGTTGGGTGGGTGGGAATGTTCCATAGAAAGGAGAGAGAGAGAGAGAGAGCAACCCAAAAAGGTCGGGACGTCGAGAAGAAGAGGTGGTGAAGGGTTAGATGTCTCTATCGTTGAGTAGTAGAGAGGTCTCTACGGGGACAACTGTCGGGTTTCAAAGCAATGACATACCTCTGACGTCAGCATACTTTAGCAATCAAAAGGCGAACGCCACTCTACCACTGCGGAAGTTCTTGCTTGTTCCTCCACCCTTGTCAGTTTCCTTTTTCCCATTTGTAGTATTTCTATTGCGAGTAACTTCTTCAGAGCTTTCATATCAAATTGTAGGAGACTCGAAACAAACACTGCACGTAGAGATTGTCCAATGGCAACCACTTCCTCACACTTGAAGCAATTTATGTTTTCCCATTTACTGTTAGTTCTCAAAATTTATATATATGTGATAATTTCCTTAGGAATCCAATGGAATTGCTGCTATGTTATCACAAATCTATCAGATGTGAGCAGAGTGGAAAATCTCTAATTACATTGACTGAAGCTCTGACGGCTTTCTACCAAAAAAAAAAAAAAAAACCTCAGACGGTTACGATGCAATTGTTGGTTATATGCGTCCATCAAAGTGGGCCTACCATGCTGACAAGGCATCGACGTCACATCCCATATCGAAGGAATTCGATCCCCATTCACTGTTTAGTGGTTACATGTCCTTTTTCTTCCCAAACTACTTCTCTCTTCTCTCCCTCCACTGCCCTTTTTTTGCTTTGTCCGTCTTTCTTTCCTCCCTCCCACTTCCTTTTTCTTCTCAAACTCTTTATCTATTTTGGAATAAAATTATAACAAATTCCAAAATAATAACAAACATAAGGCAGCGTGTCCTCTACTTTGAAATAAAATTATAACAAACATAAGACATCTCCTATGTTGGAATCAAGAAAATCTCAGCTCATTCTGATCGTGTGCCATCTTTGTTCTCTAAGACTGTGTTTGGTAGCCAAGACAAGAAAAGAAAAGAAAAGAAAAAAAAGTACAAAATTGTACTTTTTTTTCCTTCGATTAAGAATTTTTTTTTGCACTTGGTATGTCTTTACCCATGAGAATATTCCCCTTTTCAATTTCAAAATTCCCCTTGAGAATTGTGAAATTTTCTTTTGCTCCCCTAAAAATTTTATTGCAAAAAACATAAGAAAACATGAGAAAATATGAAAACATAATAAGACAAAAAATGAATGATTACACAAGGATTTCCTATATGTCTATCTCTCTCTTAAAATTCAATTTTTTTTTGAATTTTTTTATTTTATTTTATTTTATTTTCTTTTCTTTTCTTCTCTTGGTAACCAAACATACATACTCTTTTTATTTTCTCACAATTTCTTCTCTATTCTTTTCTTTTCTTTTCTTTTCTAGATTCTTTTTTGTTTTCTTTTCTTATCTTGGCTACCAAACATAACCTAAAGGCGTTGATTATTGACTGCCTTATTTCCTCTTTTTCCCATTATTTTCTTGAAACCGTGTTTTCTTCATGCATTGAAAACCGACTGAAATATGAACCATTAAGATCTATTTGTTTATGCAAATATTTATTAGTTTAAGCTTATACGATTTGTTTAGCATTGCCTAACCCCATGTAGTTTGGAAGATAAAGGTTTCGGAAGTGGGTTGTAAACATACAAGTAATTGTTTTTCTTTTTTTCCGTGTTAATTAACTATTTGGTTGTTTAGTGATGATACCATTCCCCTTAATAAACAAAACTACCTTCTAATAGTATTTTAAGATGGGTTGTCTATTAATTCTAATTATCAGTATTCGTTTCCTCTCAAACTTTTAACTCATGACGATAAAGATATTGGATCAGTTGCTTTCATTTGTGTATGTATGACAACAACAGTCATGTAATTGTGGCTTCATGGTTATTTAGAATATTTCCCTTGTGATGAAGACATATAATATTAATTCATATATGATTATAGTTATCACATTTGACCGATGATTTAGTGAAGATTGAATTTTGTTCCTTCGAAATAAAATGAACTTGTTTCAATTTTTCTAGGTGGTGGTTTAGTTGAAGTAACATTTGGACTCTTTTTTACTTTCATGGTTGTGGAGACGCTGCTTGCTAATGCATTTGGGCAGATGGAATCATCTAATCAAGCGTCTTGTAAGGTTAATTCAAAAGAATTTGTTTATGACTAATTCATTTGAAAAAGTTAACATATAAGTCACTTAACAAGATCTTAGTTTTTGGCATAATGGTTCAGACATGGCCATGAAGTTGAAGTTTTTCAATGAAATTGATTGGCAATTTGAACAAGGTTGTATGTATTCCATTCATGCTTGTTAGAACAACATAGGACTTCTTATTTATTTGTTTGTTTTTGGAAACTCTATTGCTTTCTCTAAGCATTGAGATATTATTTTTGTATTACTTGTAGTATGAACGGATCCAATTTTGCAGGGTTTTGCTCCCCCTCTCCCTAACCTCTATTTTTTTCTTTTACTATATTTTCTAATTACTAAGATATCGTGGAATCCAGTGGATGTGGATGTTATAGTGTGAAGCATTGGATCCCATTTGAAGAACTCCAAAATGCGAGAGGTCTCCCTTGTAAGATTTGTTCATTTGTTAGTTTTTAATTATGATCATAGATCATAGTTATAATAACTATCTTTATAGATCATTTCTTGTGCACCTGTTTTGCAAATGCCATTTAATTGCCCACTGAATGACTGCTCGTGCAGCTACAAGAGAAAAGATCACTTGACCCTTCACTTGCTCAAGCACCAAGGGAAGCTTTTCAATTGTTTTGTAGAGAGCTGCAGTCATTGGTTTGCATTTCAGGTTAATATGAAGCAACATAATGACGGAGAATTCATAAAGAACAAGAGTCTTCCTCTTGTAACACTGGGGGTCAATCAAAACTAGAATGTTTGGAAGGAGTGCAAAAAGGTGTTTAAATTAGAATCAAAGCTGAGGAAACATTAGGATTGTTCATTCCCCTACCCCCTTTCTTGATATTTATTGATCCCTACGACATATTTTTGCGTTTTCCTTTGACATGTAACTTTTGCCTCTATCTTTCAACTATAATAGAACCTTAAAGTGTATCTGTTATGATTTTTAGTATTTGGAAGACTTGGAGTGGAGGGTTGATGTTCTGAATTTATATAGGATTTTATAAGCAATTTAGCAATTTTTATAAAATATTCTTTTTTTCATGGTCTATGCATTTGTTTTTAGGAGGCGGCGTCAAGCAATATGATTATAATGTTGGTTTCTTAGTTTAATGAATTAACAAATGAATTCAAGTGTCAACTATTTTGTAGCAAATGCTATCTATATCATGTACCCATGGACAAGATAGACATACAATCATGTTGTTAAATCATTAAATTTGTCATAAAAAATATACTGAACTTCTTTAGCCTATTAGCAGTCAAGTCTTTTCAAGACATTTTTTTTTCTTAGAAAGTTACCCCGGTTAGGATTATCTTGGTCCATTCACATTAAGCATTGCAAATCGCACTCAGCTGTTATTTTTTTCCTAACAAAAAAATAAAAATAAAAAGGAGGGAATAGGCAACAAGGGGGGCAGCTTCCAAGAGAGAAGAATCAATTGTGAGATATTAAAAACATACTTACAAGTTCAGCACAACACATTAACTCAATTACCCAATTGAACTAATTAACTCACTAAGTTCAGCAAAAACCCAATCTAGATCACACACCTCTCTTTGTCACATGAAAAAATAGAAAAGGAAAAGAAATTTTGAATCAAAGTGAATCCATCTTACATAGAACCTAAAACCTCACTAAAAAAATGTTTCGCCAACGTGCATTTGCACGTTTGTTTTTGTTAGTACTATAATGCAATGCCCCAGCCTGTTAACCTAGCACAATATGGTCATCTTTGACCCATGGGCCTCAATGCTTTAAAACGCATTTTGTCAGGTTAAGGAGACTAGAAATTATTAACTAGCCAAGTAATCTCTCTCTAGGCGATGTGGGACTAAAATTTGCACCCTCACTGATCTCCCAAACCCCCTGGTACTTTATGTAGTTTTGGTGGAGACATCTCACCGATCTTCTAGGTAGGTCTGGTACTAGCCGTATTCTTGGGTGTCACAACTTCCCCCCTTTCGACACAGCATCCCCATATGCTGTCGGGGATACTCTGATACTAATTGTAAATGTCTGGCCCCATTAATGTGTTTTAAAGCCTTGAGGTCCATGGGCCAAAGAGGACAATATTGTGCAAGGTTAATGGGCCTAGGACATTACATATAATAAATTGGTATCCAAATTTTATTTTATTCCTTAGTTTTGAATTGTAATCAT
Organism: Macadamia integrifolia; assembly: GCF_013358625.1. Taxonomy (NCBI): domain Eukaryota; kingdom Viridiplantae; phylum Streptophyta; class Magnoliopsida; order Proteales; family Proteaceae; genus Macadamia; species Macadamia integrifolia. The sequence goes on from NW_024870637.1 coordinate 861,974, forward strand.
AATCTATTTAATTCGGTTCAATTCTAAATATTCAGTCTGAAATTGATTTTGTTTCTATATAGGCATATATTTTGTAGCATTATTTCATTTATTAGAGTAGATCTAGGCCGTAACCGGCGCATCCTTCCTCATTCGTTGAACCAGGTTGGTAGTGCAACTAGAATATTGTATCCAAACATACTTTGGAATTCTCCTGTACCACTACTAAGGGATGTCAATTCCATGCTTGCACTGGTAGGTCGGTCGCACTAATCTCTTAGGCGGGTCTAGTACTTCCCGTATTCTTGGGTAACACAACTTCTCCCCTTTTGGTACAACATCCCCACTGTAACTCCACACACTGTCAGGGTCTGCTCTAATATCAATTGTAAACGTCCCGACCCCATTAACGCATTTTAAAACCCTGAGGCACATAGGTCAGGGAGGACAATATTGTGCAAGGTTAATGGGGTCGAGGAGTTATATATAATATATTGATACCCAAATTTGATTTGATTCGATTTTATTCTTTAACTTTGAATTGTAATCATAATGTATTTAATTTGGTTCAATTCTGAATATTCAGTCCAGAACTGATTTTGTTTCCATATAGGCATATATTTGGTAGCATGATTTCAGTTATTAGAGTAGATATGAACCATAATCGGCCGATCCTTCCTCATTCGTTGAACCAAGTTGGTGGTGCAACCAGAATATTGCATCCAAATACGCTTTGGAATTCTCTTGTATCACTTCTAAGGGGTGTCAATTCCAGGCTTGCACCAGTAGTTCGATCGCACCGATCTCCCAGCCAGGTCTGATACTTATCGTATTCTTGAGTGTCACAACTTCGTCCTTTTCGGTAAAGTGTCCCCATTGTGGCCCCACACGCTATTGGGTTCTGCTCTGATACCAATTACAAATGCGTCGACCCCATTAACGCGTTTTAAAGCCTTAAGGCCCATGGGCCAAAGAGGACAATATTGTGCAAGGTTAATGGGGTCAGGGTGTTACATATAATATATTGATATCCAAATTTGATTTTATTTGATTCTATTCTTTAGTTTTGAATTGTAATCATAATCTATTTAATTTGATTCAATTTTGAATATTCAGTCCATAACTGATTTTGTTTCCATATAGACATATATTTGGTAGCACGACTTCTGTTATTGGAGTAGATCTAGGCCATAATCTATCCATCCTTCCTCATTCATTGAATCAGGTTGGTGGTGCAACCAGAATATTACATCCAAATACGTTGGCTTGCACTGGTAGGTCGATCACACTGATCTCCTAGGCAGGTTTGGTACTTGTTGTATTTTTGGGTGTCACAACTTCTCCCCTTTTGACATAGCATCCCTACTGTGGGCTCACACGATGTCAGGGTCTGCTCTGATACCAATTATAAACGCTCCGGTCCCATTAACATGTTTTAAAACCTTGAGGCCCATTGGCCAAAGAGAATAATATTGTGCAAGGTTAATGGGGCCAGGGCGTTACATATAATATATCGGTACCCAAATTTGATTTGATTCAATTTTATTTCTTAGTTTTGAATTGTAATCATAATCTATTTAATTCGGTTCAATTCTAAATACTCAGTCCAGAATTGATTTTTTTTATATATAGATATATATATATATATATATATATGGTAGCATGATTTCAGTTATTAGAGTAGATATGGCCCATAACCAGGCCATCCTTCCTGATTCGCTGAACTAGGTTGGTGGTGCAACTAGAATATTACATCCAAACATGCTTTGGAATCGATCGCACCGATCTCCTAGGCAGGTCTGATACTTGTTGTATTCTTGGGTGTCACAACCTCCCCCCTTTCAACATAACATCCCCACTGTGGCCCCACACGCTGTTGGGGTCTACTCTGATACCATTTGTAATGGGGCTCTATTAACCTTGCACAATATTATCCTTTGATCCATGGGTCTCAAGGCTTTAAAATGCGTTGTGCTATGTTAAGGAGGCTAGAGGTTATCAACTAGCCCGGTAATCTCTCCCTAGGCAATATAGGACTAAAGTTTGTACACCCTCACTGATCTCATAAACCCCTGATACTTATCGTATTTTTAATGTGGACACCTCACCGACCTCCCAGGCGGGTCTGGTACTTTTTGTATTCTTAGGTGTCACAGCTCGCTTATATACATTATACGAAATCAAAACATTTAGTGGTTTACAGATAGATTCAACTCATTAATGTTTAAAATATGCAACAGTTTAAATACATAGTTAGAAACACATATTTATGTTCTGCAAACTTAAATTACATGTTCTTTGTTCATTGTTTCAACTTATAAGCCCACAATTGTACATCAATTTCCTCCTTTAATTAATCGAGGAAAGTGACAGATGGCTAAAAAATTACAAAGAAAATTGCATGTGCTTGTATTTTCACTGTATGCTTATCCATCCATATACTTGAAGGTACATATATGATTCTCATAACTTGATTTCTAAGGTAAAAAAAAAAAAAAAAAAATAGAAATTCATAAAGAGTTAAGAGTGGAAGAAGAAATGTTGTACAATCTCTTCAAGGCCTATAAAGATTTTCTTTAAAGTAAAAATTGTTTAAGGCTCAATTAGCACGATTAGAGCTTGGAACCCGACCAAGCCTGACACAAAATCGACCCAACTCATTCTATAAATAGGTAAGTCATGGTCCGAGGACATAGACCCACCAGGCCTGACCAATTGATACCCCTCCATTGCCCCCACGGTCCACAAAAGATGGAACAAAAATAGGTATTAACATCAAAATTCAAGTGCATCCAAACATGTTGTATCACCTCTATCCAAGGAAGATGCAATAGGTACATACATGTTATTAACATCAAAATTCATGCTTCAAAGTTCACGTTATGGATTAACGATCACTGCAGAAGCTCTTCTGCATAAGAAGAAGGAAAATAACTGAAGAGATCTTTTATAGTTTCCACTGTATCTAAGGTAAAAGATTCTTGAAGCAAACCCTAATTCTTTAAAACCTTTAGATCGTTCCACCTTATTTGAGTGTTGTTACTCGTAGTCAATTCTAAACTTTATTATGAATTGTGGCAGAATTATTGAACATAAGAATCCTAGTTATAGATCATGCAGGCGTATCCAAAAAAGTTGACAACTCCTCAATCTAATATAAAAAATCCAAAGTTTCACAATGCTAATTATTAGGAAAATAAAATTGTATAAAGCATAAATCGAAAACACACCTTACAGAATTCTAAAAACACACCCACCCAAAGGCAAGGGAAGAAGGCCATTTAAGAAATGAGAATGATATTACTTTTTAATATGTAGGTTTTCATCCTATAGCAGAAAAAGCAATCCACTTGATAACATTCATATGATAGCATAAAATTATGTGCGTAAAATTAACAAGAGTAAATGATCGAAAAGATAGCATACGTACTTGCTTCTACAAGGGAAAAATCATTATCATGGTTTCAAAAATCAAATTGGGATTGGTGAAATCGCTCGGATTGGATTGATATCAGTTAAGAATCGAGATTGATCCTATTCCAATTAATTTGGACCCAAGGGTAAAAAAAAAGGGTAAATCTGTCTGATCCAGAATGGTAGGTCGAAACCGTTCCCAATCCGAACCTAAGATTAGAAACCTTGATCGTTATGGCCACATGTAAATGACAGTCCTCCATTTTGAGCCATGAGGTGGGAGGATGTGGTGATTATGACCATAAGGTTAGCAAGTTTCTGGTAACAAAAAATAGAAGTTACCTGAGTTCGATACTCGATTTTCCACTTATAAGGATTTGAGTTTCCACTTGTTACCCTACTCTGCAAAAGGAGAAAGAAACTTGCAAAAATTGAGTTTGAATTTGGTTAGAAACTTGCAAAAACTAAGTTTGAATTGGGGTTAACCAATTCTGAAGATGGCTTCTCAAATTTCACATTAGATTGTTTCCTTGGGGCAAACGACAGTAAATGAACTAAGGATTTCATTGAACTACAAATCAGTTCCTAAAATTACATCAATACTTTCTATGAATCCAAGCCATAATAGAAACCCAGATACCTAAGTCACAAATGTGACAGAATCAATAAAAGAAAAAAATAGGTTTCATTACCTGTCTTTATAGAGTTTCAACATCAAATGAAATTGAATGTATAGAGGTTGAACGAAATGACTCTTCGTAAAATAGATATCCCAAGAACTCCTCCATTTTTTATTGTAGGGTCTTGGGCATCGAGAGCTGAGATTAAGGAGAAGAAATAGAACAAAAACAAGAAGAAGAAGTAAGAAGAAGGTGAGCATAAGAGTCGCAGTGCAAAAGAGAAGCAGAAGGAAAGTCGAGAGAGAGATCATATTGAAGCAAGATGGAGAGAGAGAAGGAAGAGAGTAGAAAGAAAGTCCTTTTTTTTGTTGAAAAGTAAAAGGAAAGTCTAGAGGAAAGGACTGAAGGAAAGTCGAGAGAGAGAGAGAGAGTCCAAACTAAGAATTGGTAACTCTAGGATTTTTAAAAATATAGAGAACTAAAAATATAGAGAAAGATAGTTTCTAACCATCTTGATTTAATACTGATCTATTAGGATTTTCTTCACTTGTAGTATATTTTTAAAAAATATAGAGAAAGAAAGGATAGGAAGGGAGAGAGCAGGAGACGGTGGAGATTAGAGAAAGAAAATCATAAAATTTATTTTAAATAGAGAAAAAGAGAGGAAGGTGAGAGAGGACGGTGAGGAATTTTGATTGGGAAGGTAACTACTAAGATTTAGGTAGAAAAAAAATCTTAAAATATAATTTTTTAAAATAAATCTTAAAAGATATTTTAAAAATAGATAGAGGGAGGAGCGTGAGAGAAGAGGGAAAGGCTTATGCAAAAGAAAATGGAAAGTGAAAAAGAGAGATAAGGAAAGGGATTTGAGTGATTTTTAAAGAATTTTTTATAAATATTAAAAAATATAAAGGGTACCAACAATATTAAAAAAAATAGGGAAGATTAACAAAAAAAAGATACCGAACAAGTTAAGGTATTTAAATAAGTAAGAGAGGTAAAGTAGTTAAGTGAAAGATTACCCAAGAAGCATAAGTATATGCACTTGTATAATAGTATGACAGTATGATGATACATTAGTAAATACACAAGTGCAAATGCATGTGTAGTGGAATATTTTTCTTAAAGTGTGTTTGTGTGGATAAACTTTTACTTGTAAATTTTTTAAACGATTTTTTATTTAGTCTTTTTCCCCTAAAAAATATCTATGACCACCTTGGCTTCCAATGGTTGATCAGTAGATCCTACTCGGTAAATTTTCGTCAATAGGTTCTTCCATAGGTGCTACCTAATCTAGGTAAAAACTTTAATAATAATGTCTAGTTAAAACGCATATGAAAATGCATGTTTGGTGTAACATTAGTATTTTGTGTGTGTGTTTATGTGGATTAGAGATATTATGGAATTAAATTGAAATTTAATATCTAGTTAAGTGTTTAAGCTTCTTAAATTTGTTAGGTAACTTTAAATTTTAAAAGCATCTTAAATCTAGGACCCAAATTTGAACAAAATATAATGATTGTCTAAGGATAGTTAGTAAACAACATTGCTGAATCTTTTTTTTTTTTTTTTTTTTTTTATCTTCATATTATTCGACATCTATGTTCCTCTTTATGTCGGCACTTCCTTCTTTAATGGTATTCGACAATAATTTGTCTTGATATTCGACTTGCATCCATTTTGAAGTAGAAAAAATATTGTTTGGATAAACAACATGAATATATAATATATGAGTACTGCAACATAGAAAAAGAAGAGCTATTGAATTATATATATATTTTTGTATTTAACATATTTTGTGTGTATATTTTTTTGCCTGTGATTTTGCATATTCACTTGTTGAACATCCTATAATTGTTTCAAGATTCTCAAAGATTGTAACAATTATTGTGTCAGTTGAATCTATCACCTTGAATCTTCTCATGTACTTATCAATAAATAATAATTAGATTTTTTTTCTAAAGGAAATTTGATATGTATTAAGAAAATGGTCTAAACTTCTTACTTTTCTGTATATTTTGTATTGTCACTTTTACATTTATCACATCTTACGCTATTTCCCTTTAATTATACCTTTTTGTTACATGCTTTGTAGGCATTGTACCATCATATCTCATTTTTTAAATTTATGATTCTTCCTTCAAAGTAATATTATTGATTCTGTGAAATTTTAAATGTTAAATATGTACAAATTATATTAAAATTTTAATTTTTTTTATTTAATTGAATTGAAGGATTACTATCGCTTACCATGATAGTTTTGTATTGCCTTTCCGTTAAATCTTTCATTACAATATGTTAATGACATGTTAAGGTTTTTTTTCTTCAATCCATCATTTGATTTGAACCTGTAAAATAATATAGATACATTAATTATATAAAATAATTAAAAAATATGTGTAATTATTTGATTAATTTAATCTTTATCATTGTTTTAATTTTTTTGCTTATGGAATCGTTAAATTTATTTCAATTGATGTAAATCCCATTGTACCAAGTGAGCCACCTTTGGTTAAAAAAAAAAAAAGAAAAAGTGAGTCACCTATCAATTATAGAATGTAGTTAGATTATTGGAATCATCTGTTAATTTTTATAATTAGGATTCTATATACATTACTTTGGTATTCTCCATGGGAAATTGCTGAAAAAGAAATTATAGGATTTTGTGATGCAATATCCATCAATTTACTCCCTTCATTTGTTGCATAATTTTCCCCATAATGTCAGCAATATCGGAATAGATCTATTAATCATTACAATTGAGTAATATGATTAGTAAATATGTTATATATTATTATAAATGATTAAAATTGTGGAATACTTACTTTTTGTTGATTATTTTTATTTCTCTTTAATTTTTTTGATATTAATTTTTTTTTGTTACGGTGAACACGTTTGAAACCTGTACAAGTATTCCAATAACATTTGCAATAAAACAATGAGAAAAATTGATGTTAGTATTTTTTTTGTTAACAAATAATTATTAATTACAACTTTTTATTGAATATAAAATTAATCTAAATACTTACCTAATAATTCATTCCTTTTGCATGTGTCGGTAACCATTTCAATTCATTAAGCTTGGTAAAATTATACCTTGATTTTTCTACATTTAAGCAATCTTCAATTTCCTCAATTTTTGAATTAACATTAAGAGTTAGTTCATATTCTTTATTGACATATTTAAAATTTGGATTTACTTTTTTTCTATGAACATTTAAACAAATTGATAACAATATCAAATTCATTTTTAATGGAATTTAGAGTTTACTTTTTATATTTTGGTGGCTTTCCCATCATAAAATCCCAATTATGATGACCCTCAACAGATCTAGTTTTGCTATTTAATTTGCTGATCCAAATATTCGATTATTGATCCGATGGATTTGAACAACCCTAATTGTGTTTGGATAATAATTGATTACACTAGAAGGGAATTCCAATCCACTGGTTTTTTTTTTTTCTTTATTGCCCTCATCCATTTCAATCCAACAATATGGTATCGGCCAAGAATTGGGATAAGAGGGGGCTGGTACCAATCTGATAGAACCTATTCCTCAAACAAGGCAACTTCCCCAAGCAAGCTACAACCAAAATTGACCTCAAAACCCACAGTTGATTCTCACAGAGAGAGAGAGAGAGAGAGAGAGAGAGAGAGAGAGAGAATTGGTTGCAAGAGAGATTTTTTTTTTTGGAAAATTTACTGCACCACCCCCTGGATAATACCACAATTATAGGACCATCCCTTCTGTTTCACCAAATTATACTCAACCCCCTATTGTCAGTCGATGTTAAGTGTGGAATTAAAATGACCATTATACCCTTACATTAAAAAACTCTTGTTTCAACCATTATAATCTTGCCATTAAAAAACCTATCGATTTTTACCCTTGTACTTCACTGAGAGACATCAAACTAGACGATGACCTTCCCATCGCTGATGAAGGATTAAGAAAGGCGTTCATTCATCACTGGCGAGGTATTTCTCTTTGTTTCACTCTCATTCTCTCCCTGGATTTGTAGTAACTAATAGCCCTTTCTCCCACCTAAGTTTGTGATATTAGAATACAAATAGGGTTTGGTTTGAAACAGGGATTTGCAAGAAAATCCCTTGATTTGCCACAGCATTCGGTTGCCCATTGATTAAAGTGAGCTTATGGGCATTCAACCATGTTTTCAGTTTCTCTATTTCCCGCCATTTCAATGTTCAGAGTTCAGACACTACTGTTAGGATTTTTATGTGGGCTTAACTGATACCGATTGATCCATTGGGCCCAAGCAATTATAGACCCACTCTGTTTAGGAAACTCCTAGCTCTTTCCATTGTGAGAGTGGAATAGGGTTTTAGGGATTCTATTATAAATAGAATACTGACAATCCCTGCAGCCATTACTTTACTTAATGCCTTATTGGTTTTGGGAGCACGACTTTCTCACAAGAGCAAGTGCGCAGAAAGAAAGAAAACCCTAGAGTAAGAGACTGCAGAAGATCTCAGTAGAAGGACTCCACTTGCGTAGTTCATTGCCATCTTCATGGGAGTAATGTTTAACCACATGGGACAGAGGGTCATGATCTATGTTCATGGGACACAAGTACTTCTTTATTCCCATTTATGGTTCTTGTCATGGTTGTCCCATTGATTATTATAGATATGGTAAATCTATATGGTTATGTATTTTAAGATGGGATACTTTATTGTTCTTGGTTTAGGGACTGCACCTATGATTAATCTTTTATGATTGGTTGATGATTCTTGTATTCTAAGCACTATAGGGTTAATCATATGTTTAATATGATAACGAATCACCAATAATTGGTATCAAAGCCAACCCTTACAGTATTAGAATCAAGGAAAATTGATTTTGTATAGGGTTTGTGTCCCAAATCATGAAAATCATAATTTTACTATTACTTAGAGATCCCATATGGAAAAACTTTCTTCACGAAAGTTGTAGAGCACGAAAAGACGATCACGGCGGTATGTTGCAAGTCACCAGAAACCTCTGGATGCGTCGGCACGCGCCACTGGAAACCGGCTATCGAAGGAGA
>NW_024870638.1:0-58877 GCF_013358625.1 Macadamia integrifolia
CTGACATCCACTTTCTAGCAATTTTACCGCTTGAAGAGCAGAGACAAGGACCTTCCTCACCCGTTTCATTTTATCTGCTCGGTATACCAATTCTCTCCCTTCGTTATTTGTCACCCTAATCAGCTTTTCAGCACACATCACATTAGCTCGATGAGCCGACAACCAATCCATACCCAGTATAACATCAAAATTCTGCATATTGAACTTAATGAGTTGTGCCTCAAAATTCTTCCCACTAATCTCCACTGGGCACGGCCTATTCACCTCCTTCAACTGTGTAAATTTACCCGTAGGCATACTAACAATCATTCCATGATCTAGGATCTTGGGTGACATCCCAAGTTTCTCTGCAAATCTCTTAGATGCGAATGAATGAGTAGCTCCTGAATTGAATAAAACATAGGCTGGTATGCCTGATATGGGTAGGATACCTAGTGTAACAATGCATATAATTTCAGCAGGTCATCAATATTTAACATAAGGAAATTCTTAATTTAAAATGTACCTGCTACTACTTCTGTACTGGCCTCAACTTCCTTAGCTGATAGAGCATACATCCTTCCCTGGGGTTGACTTCCCCGAGTTAAGGGAGGTCGGAATGCCGAGGGCTAACTGGAGGGCAAGGCAGGTCTGACCTGACAGTCTTTTGCATAATGCCCATATGAATGGTAGTTGAAGCAACGAATCTGAGATGTCGGAACTGGGGCGGGGCCCCTCTGCACTTGACCCATTGCAGATGGAGGTCGAGGTGGCCTTGGAGCTGTAGGTGCCGTACTAGTGTTCGGGCGAAAAGATGTGGAGCCCGAACCACTAGCTGGTCTAGGAGGGTAGCTAGATGGCCTATAGGGCTGCCTATACATAGGCCCAGAACTGTACGATCCGTGGTATGCCTTGGAGGAGTTTCCCATATCTGGAAATGGGTTCGTTCTTTTCCACAGTCCAGGGGTGAGGGACTGTTCTCCCTTTTGCTTATCCTCCATGGTCTTGGCATTTTGCACAATCTGGCCATAGTCAGTCAAATCCAAGACCTCAAGTACAGACCCGATGGATGCTTTTAGGCCCTTTAGGAACCTTGCAGCCTTCTCTTCAGTTGTCCGCATATGCCTTGGGGAAAAATGGAACAAGCTCTCAAATTGCTGTTGGTACTCAAGGACAGTCTTACCTCCTTGAGTTAAAGCCATAAACTCAGTCTCCTTGCGGTCTCTGAAGCTGCGTGGATAATGGTTGTCCAAGAACAACTCCTTGAACTGTTCCCAGGCGGGTTCTGGATGGGCAGACAGCAAAATAGGGTTGGAGGCTTGCCACCAAGAATTTACCTCCTTCTTGAGTTGCAACCCAACACAAATGAGTTTCTGTGCGTCCGTGCATTCAAGCACCTCAAATATTTTCTCTAGTTCTTGGATCCATTGGTCCGGCTCCAGAGGATCACTCCCCACCTTAGAGAATACAGGTGGTAAGTTCTTCTTGAATGACTCCACTACCTTTGATGTACTATTCATCAGCGGGAAGTTAGGAGCATAAGCCGGATAGTAAAAGTATGGAGGAGGCACCCCATACTGAGGAATACTGAATGGTGGAATTGGAGGTGTACCCCCCACTTGTGGTCCCGTTCCTGACCCTACAGTCAGGTCCTGTGGAGTGAGTACCCGGGGAGGTTAACCTGATTGAGAAAGGTCCAATTGTTGCTGAATAACAGTCATAAATGCTTGCTGTTGCTGAAGCATTTGTTGCTGAAAAGCCTGTTGTGACTACTGAATTATGGTAGCAACATCTCTCGGAGTAATAACCGGTGGAGGGTCCGGGAGTGTAGTCATAGGTGGGTCCCCATGTGCCCCACCCTAACCAAGGGTCTCTGGAGGTGGTGGAGGTGAGGTTTGCCCCACAGAGCGGGACCCCCTGGGATTTAGTGGTCGATCGACCGGACGAGGACCACGCAAGGTACCTCGGGCATTGCTACCGAATCTAGTACGTACCATTGTATCCCTGTACCTGGAACATATCACACACCATATTGGTTAAACACCGTAGAATTGATTTCGGCACACAATTATATGCCATCACATGGGGTATTGTAGTGTATGATAGCCTACAATTAACCGCAACTTAATTCCGAGATACAGGGCCAATGCCCCAACAGGTATGTCAATGGTCCCACTTGACCATAACACATTAACATAGGAATAATAATAATACTAATAATAATAACAATCAACATAACATGTTAGCAATATTATAAATTTTTTTTTTCATTTCTTCCCAAGTTTCCACAACTGGTGGGCTGCACCGACGGGCAGGGGCCCGCCGATCCCAGAACCTCAAACCGGCCGGTGACACTGGCGGGCAGGGTGGCCCGCCAGTCTTGGCCGAGTAAAAACACGAACAGGGCCCATCAGGCGCTGTTCTGTCTTACCTCCATCCTTTCCTCTTTCTCTCTTCTCTTCTCTTCTCTTGGGCGATCTTGGAGGTCTCGTCGGCGCTTCCACTCGCGGTTCCACTCATCAACCCGGCGCGTTTGAGAAGATTCACATCTCCCACTTCCAAGTAAGTTCCCTTCTCTTTTTTCCTCAGAATTTTCACTTGGGGGGTAAATCCATGTGTAGACTTTAATCTAGGCTTTCTTTCCATATTTCTTTCCATAGAATAACATTTCCATGTGATTGTGATGTTTCTCTTGTGGTCATTTCTAGTTTATTAGGATTTTATCTCCTCATTTGGAGAAAAACCCCAAATCGTGCCCTAGTTTTCCCAATTTGGGGATTTCTTCAATTCTCGCTCTTTTTCTCCAATTAATGATTCATTTGTGATGCATTACACTTGATTTGTGCTTAACATGCTATAGAATTTGTGAAATGTCTCTTATGCTTGGAATCCCCATGTCTCCCCATGAAAAAACCCCTCTTTTGTATTGGGTTTCCTTGATTTTCATCACATACTTGGTATTTGTGGACCTCCATAGTCTATAAGGGTATGTTTTTGTACATTCATGATCCCGCTACCATGGCATTCCCATCTTAGACCTATAGTTTCAAGTTTTACTCCATTGTGAATGAATTTGCGCATTGAAATTGAATCCTCTCATGTTACATATGCTCCTTGCTATCATTTTTCTGTGTTATCATGACCCCGCTTTGGCACTTACCGTGCATCTCGTTCATAGGCTCCCTATCATTCCTACCTTTTCGCTTTTTCTATTTTGCGAGAAATTTGAGTTTTGGGGCTCCCCTTTACTGCTGTCATTTTCCTTTCCTTACTCACCCTGCTTTCTTTTCTTCTTGCTAGGATGTCATCTCGCACCGGCAAGGGACCCTCTTCTTCTGGCGTTCGACGTAAGACTACCGCTTCTAAGCGGAAGAGTGTGGGAACCAGCTCTTCAGCCCCCCGCACAGGGAGATCCGGACCTGCCCAGTCTGACCCTTTGGACTATGATGAGGAGCTCTTCTATAGTGCAGAGGCAGCAACCAACTGGCTGACTTTCCTGAAGAGGTCGGTGATGATGGAGAAGACCGTGGTAGTCGACGACTTCCACAAGGCTCAGCTTCAGGAGAAGTTCTCAGCACTGGGTTGGGAGTTTATCCTCCACGTAGACCGTCTATACTATGAGCAGCTAGTCCACCGGTTCTACTGCAACTTGGAGGTTTCTTATCCGTACGGGGAGTACACTATAGTCAGCTTGGTGAAGGGGGTAGACATCCAGCTGACCGTGGATACCTTGGCCAGTATCTTGGGCATATCGGCAGCTGGGCACCGATACTATAGTCCTCCCAGGAGTAAGCCTCTGGGACCATTCATGAGCTTGGAGACGCTGGACTTCATCTACGAGACCATCTGCGGCAGCAGTACCCGTCCGGAGTCCGAGACATCCTTCTACCCCGAGGTTCGCTTATTCGCCCGTTTGGTCCAGTTCAACTTGCTCCCCAGAGGAGGTCATCGAAACCAGGTGGGTTTCATGGCGGCCTTCATCGCTTTCTGCATCTACACGGCCGTAGAGGGAGGTGTCGAGCACTTGTGCCTGCCGTACATCATTCTTAAGATGATGGAGCACCATACTTCCCACCCTGAGGATGGAGGATTCCCCTATGGTAGGATCCTCACTAGGATCTTTGAGTTCTTCGGGGTGGACTTGAGTGGCGAGGAGGGGAAGACTCCGGCTGATAGGTTCGACAGGGGTAACCTCCTAAGGATGGGTCTCCATACCCTTATGGATACACCTCCGAGAGTAGGAGCTCAGAGAGGTAGGGATAGGAGGGCTGCCCCTAGGGAGGATGTCCACATGGAGGAGGAGTCCAGCGAGGAGGATGAGGACTATGTTCCTCAGGACGAGGAGGATGATCTGGTGGGTGGTGACATCCCTGAGGAGGTGCCCCAGGAGTCGAGAGGCCCCGATCCTGGTTCCTCCAGAGCTGCAGCCTCACAGCCTAGAGCCCCACCACCTGGGAGTGGTGCATACGACTTCGAGGGCATGATGTCCACCATGCGGGCCTTGCAGGATGGCCAAGTTCAGCTATTGAGAAGGCTGGACGAGAGTGCTTCCAGGGAGGAATGCATCCTGGAGAGGCAGGCTACTTTGGAGAACTCCTTTCTCCAACTGGGCCAGGACTTGAGCACCACGGCCAACGCCATGTCAGTAGATTTTGGCCGACTACGGAGGGCAGTACGACTAGTAAACGCGAGGTTTGACTACTACGACCACCGCCTCGACGTCAACTCTAGGCCTCCGACGAACATGGTGATCATTGATGACGACGACGATGATCAGCGAGGGCTTAGCTCGCCCACACCAGCTTTTTATCTATTTTCCTTTTTTTGGACCTTGTATATTTTATTTCTTCTCATTCCTTGTATTTGCACTGTAACTAGAATCATTTGTGGAATAATATATTTTGATAGCGATTTTTATGGTGAATTCATATGTTGAATACTTGTGTAGTTTAGTTGTGGTGTATTTTGCTACTTTTGATCATTGTCATATATAAATATATTGTTTATCAGGTGTTTGTGTGAAAAATTTTTGGAAATCCCATTTTACGTCGTTATGCTGCCGAAATTTCGTCAAACTAGTACTCGATAGGTTATAACATCAACTTATTACTTTTTATCTACTCTCACGCATGCCGTGAATGCAACATCTAAATGCAACCCTTTTTAATACTTCTTTCTTTGGCTTTTTCTCTTTAAAGCTTTTACATTAACCCAACCCCATTTCCTTATTATAGATTCTACGGGATTCTAATGGTATGCTGTGAGTGGAGCAAAGTATCACGCTCTGATACCACCGTTGTCACACCCCGTTCACACTGAACCGGGCCAGTGACCGGGTTAACACCGGTTAACCCAAACCGGCCAGGATCATCTGATACTATATTCTACCACAGCATACACACAACTAATAAAAACTTATCAGATCAGTGGAAGACTAAGTTTTACCTGTGAATATTCCCATAATACATGATACCCGAATTGTGATACAATAGTTATATACATGTGGGCCCAAAGGCATGATATTTACACAATAAAAGTATAATTCACATATCAAGTACATAAAGGAAACCATCAAAATAATCAGAGTACACAGCTCGGCTCGGTATCAAAGGCTAGAGCTCAGCTCGGCATCAAGGGTTGAGCCTAGCTCGGCATCACATGGTAGAGCTCAGCTCAGCCTCCAAAAGTGGAGCTCAGCTCGACATCAGAACTGCGGTCCCACAACACAACTCTCACACGTGCAGTCGGTGCCATGCTCTAACTCTTTAGGGGCCCACCAGTCCTCTTCAGGGAACTCGACTGTGGGACCCACCCCGTGCTCCTCAGATGTATGACCTGTAAAATCATCTAAAAAGGGGATACCCGTGGGATGAGCTCACTAGCTCAGTAAGTGGTAAGATGGACCACACAACAGTCCATATATCAAAACACAATCATATGCACTACATGTCATGCATTACATTTTAAATCACATCCACCTAAGCAACATTACTAAGTCTTCGGTTTAGTACTACTACAGTCACAGTGCGCGTATACTCCGGGTACGAGCAGCGAACTCCATCCTGCGATACGCCCATAGGGCTATCGGAGAAGGCCCACCGTGAGTACTCGGAAAAGTAAAAACATGCCGACCACTGGCTCTCAACAGAAATGTAAATGACTGAAATTTAAAGGTGCTGACTCCAGCAATTTAAAAGCAGTGCGATTGGCCCTCTTGAATATACCACCGGGGTTGTCGACTGTCCTAATGACCCGCCGGGCGTTATGTCTAACCACCACAGTGACCCGACAACCGTGACCATTGCTTCCCCCCAAATGGTCACCCAACACTTCAACCCCTGTTGGGAAGGGTAGTAACCCGGGATGGTGAAAATCCTAAACCGCATGCTCTTAGATGACAATAGTACGATTTCATAGTGCCACCGTGTCCCATACCAGGGCCACCAATGCATTCGTGTCCAAGCCGCCTACGACATCTAGTCTATTAATGCATTATGCACAATGATGTCACATTCGTCACATAAGCATCTCATCACTTGGCATTTAGAAAGTAACATAACACACATACATAACAATGTGAGGATGACTAATCTACATATCATATTCATGATGGCATGACTAGACTAGATACATTTAAATGAATGCCAAACAATGCCTTAAAAAAAGGCCAAACGTCCTCTCCCCACTTACCTGTAGTGTACAAGGATTCCCGTTTGATACGGGTGAGATCCGATGCGAAATGTGTAGGATTTGGTGAACCTAACATGATTGAGCGGGGTTAGTACTTCACCATTTTGGACCAAAATTAACGAGATTTGATGACAAAATCATATTTAGAACATTAAAAGAAGGTCGCACGTCCGATTTGGGTCCAATCGGACGTAAGAATCACATTCGGGGCCTCACAGGTGGGTCAGACAGCCCACCTGTCTGGCCCACCGATCTGGACCGGCGGGCAGGTTGGCCCGCCGATTGGGTCAGGGGCCCCTGCAAAGACCGACGAGCAGGGTGGCCCACCGGTCTAGCCCACCGGTTGTGCCCGAAGGCCCTGCGCTCTCAGGTGGGTGCCCACAGGCGGGCCATATGGCCCACCGGTTTGGCCCACCGGTCTTGGCGGGAAACCTGCTGTTTCTTCCCAACTTCCTCCATTCTTTGGGGATTCAAATGGGGGCTTTTCCCAACCCATTCTTCACACTTTCAAATTCTTATAGGATGGTTCTAACCTAGATTTAGGTTAGATTCTAGTGATGGGAAACCATCTTACCTTCTTTGCTCAAGAACACTTTCAAACCCTCAAAATCACTTCAAACCCACAATGCTTCTCCAACCTTGTCAATACCTCTTCAAATCCTTCAAGATCAACACATAAATCATCAATTAAATCTTAGATTCATCATTTCAAAGGGGATTTACAAGATCTCAAGAAACCCTATTCGAATCAAGGGTTTTACTTGGGTATGGTGAATGTTTAAGGAACCACACCTTGCTTACCTCTAAATGTAGATCTAGTGTCGAATATCACTCTTCTGGCGCCGGAATGGGAAGATCAAGCTTCGGCGCCGTTGAAATCCTTCTCTTCTTCCTCATCCTTCTCTTCCCTTCTTCTTCCCTTTCTTTTCTCTCTCCTCTTTACTATCCTCACCAACGTACGAGTGTCATAAATGAAAAGAAAAGAAAATCATAAATGCTATATATATACTTCTTAAATATCTAAATAGTTCACATGGATGGGTCACTCAGGTGGGTGGGTGCGCCCACCTGTCCGCCCACCTGAGGGCCAAAACTTAGAATTTTGACAGAGTTCGGGCCTCGGCGCTAACCCCACCCTTGGTATACGATGTAATATACGTATACGCCTTAAAATACGGCTACATACCTACTTTATTCGTACATGGCCTTATGATAGGTGCATGTACACGACTTGGGTACTCCCGTCTCTTCTGGCACTGGCTCGGACTTGTCGGGCCAGCCGGTGTTTAAAGTCACTCTTGCCATTATAGTCCATAAGGAGCCCGCTCTAACTCTCTCCGGTTTGGGTCCTGCATAGTTAAACCGGGTCAACCGAGTAATCAGACCGGGTTTAAGAAGTAGAGTATTACAAGACGGGTGTACCCAAGCCGTGTATATGCACATATCATAAGGCCATGTACGGATAAAGCTGGTATGTAGCTGTATCCTATAGCGCATACTTATAATATATCTTGTGCCGAGAGTGAGATTCATGCCGAGAGTCAAATTCCACCAAAATCCCACTTGTTGGCCAATTTTTGGCCCTCAGGTGGGCGGTCACAGGTGGGCGCATCCGCCCACCTGAGTGACCCACCCATATGCTACTAATGATTTTAAGAAAGTATAAATAGCATTGATTGTGTTTTTCCATATCTCATTTATTACATGGCAAGTTGGTGAGAAGATTTAAGAGGAGAGAGAAGAGAAGGGAGAAAAGATAACAAAGAAGAAGAAAGGGGAAGGAAGAGGAAGAAGAAATGGATTTAAGCGGTGCTAAGGTTTGATCTTCCCATTCTGACGCTAGAAGAGTGATCTCCA
Source organism: Macadamia integrifolia (assembly GCF_013358625.1). NCBI lineage: Eukaryota > Viridiplantae > Streptophyta > Magnoliopsida > Proteales > Proteaceae > Macadamia > Macadamia integrifolia. The sequence goes on from NW_024870638.1 coordinate 8,527, forward strand.
ACACGAGATCTACGTTTAGAGGTGAGCGAAGGCTATATTCTTTAAACTTTCACCATACCCAAGTAAAACCCTTGATTGGGTAGTGTTTCTTGAGATCTTGTAAATCCCCCTTGAGATGATGAATTAAGGTTAAATAGATGGTCTATGTGTTGATTTTGAAGGATTTGAAGAAGTGTTTACAAGGTTGGAGAAGCACTGGTGATTTGAAGTGATTTTTGGGTTTTTGGAAGAGTTCTTGGGCAAAGAAGGTAAGATGGGTTCCATTCCTTAAATCTAACATAGATTTAGGTTAGAATCATCTTATGAGACCTTGAATGTGTGGAAAATGGGTTTGAAAAAGCCCCATTTGATTCCCCAAAGGTTGGGGAAGGTTTCAAGGAAAATGGTATTTTTTCGCCGAGACCGGTGGGCCAAGACAAATGGGCCAAATGGCCTGCCTGAGGGCACCGGCCTGAGAGGACAGGCCCTCGGGGCCAATCAGCGGGCCCCTATCGGCAGGCCGATCGACGGGCCAACCTGCTCGTCTGTCCTAGCAGGCCCTCGACCTCCACCGGTGGGCCCTTACCTGCGGGCCGACCTGCCGGTCGATCATGACTGGTGGGTCAGGACCGGTGGGTCGACCCGCCCACCTATGAAGACCGGTGGGCTGTGACAGGTGGGCTATCCGACCCACCCGAGAGGCTCCCAACGTGATTTTTACGTCTGAATGGACCCAAAACGGACGTGCACCCTTATTTTATGATTCTAAACATGATTTTGTCATCAAATTTTGTTATTTTTGACCTCAAAATAGTGAAATGTTAACCCCATTCACTTATGATAGGTTCACCAAAATTTACGGTTCTCCCACCGGATCTCACCCATACCGATGTGAGTCTTTGTACACAACAAGTAAGTGGGGAGAGGACGTTTGGCCTTATTTTAAGGTTTGTTTGGCATTCATTAAATTGTATCTAGACTAGCCATGTCATCATGCAAATTATATCTAGCTTGGCCATCCTCATATTGTTATGACATGTGTGTTGTGTTTATTTTCTCAATGTCAAATGATGATGTGATTATGTGATGAATGATGATATCATTGTGCATAATGCATTATTAGACTAGATGTCGTAGTCCGCTTGGAAACGAGTGCATTGGTGGCCCGTGGAATGGGACACGGTGGCACTATGCAATCGTACTATGTCATATAGGAGCATACGGTTTAGGATTATCATCTTCCCGTGCTACGACCTTTCCCAACAGGGGTTGAGGTGTTGGGTTACCATTTGGGGGAAAGCAGTGGTCACGGTTGTCGGGTCACTGTGGCGGTTAGACATACGCCCGGCTGGTCATTAGGACAGTCAGTAGCCTCGGTGGTATATTCAAGAGGGCCAATCGTACTGTTTTTAAATTGCTGGAGTCAACACCTTTATTTTCTGTCATTTACTTTTATGTTGAGAGCCGATAGTCGGCATGCTTTACTTTTTCGAGTACTCACGGTGGGCCTTCTCCAATAGCCTTATGGGCGTATCGCGGGATGGAGTTAGCGGCTCGTTCCCGGAGTATATGCGCACTGTGGTTGTAGTAGCACTAAACCAAAGACTTAGTAATGTTGTTTAAGTGGATGTGATGAAAAATGAATTGCATAGCATATAGTGAATATGGTTGTGATTGTTGTGCTGACTATTGTGTGGTCCTCCTTTTCACTTACTCAGCTAGTGAGCTCATCCCACGTGTACATCTCTTTTATATGATTTTACAGGTCACCAGTCTGGGGATCAAGGGTCGAGCCCCACAGTTGAATTCCCCGAAGAGGATTGATGGGTCCCCGAGGACTATGAGCACGGCATGGATTGCACGTATGAGGGCTGTGTGTTGTGGGACCACAGCAGTGACTCCATACAGGGTTACTTTTTGATTCTTTTGATAATCCCTTTTGTGTACTTGATACGTAAATTATTATTATTTTTGTGTAAATATCATGCCTGCGGGCCCACATGTATTTATCTATGTATTAAAATTTGGGTATCAAGTAGGGGTGTCAATTCTTAAACCGAACCGGTAAAACCAGTTGGACCGAACCGATAACAACATGGACAGGACCGAACCGAACCGAAGCCTTATTGGGTCGGTTCGGTTTGGAGTATTGCAACCCCAAAACCAAACCGAACCGCACCAAAAATCGGATGAACCCGAAACCAAACTGAAATCGACTCAAAACCCGGACCGAAACTCAAACTGAAACCAAACGATAAGAAACCGAAACACTCCAAAATTCATTAAAAAAATCAAAATTTGCATAGTTTTGTAAACATTTGTAAGGAAAGTCAAATCCAAACTGGACCAAAAACCAAAACCAACCCGGTTACAAATCGATTTAAGAAACCGAAGACAAACCGAAACCAAACCGCACCGAAACGGAAACCAAACCGAAATTGGAATTTTCTTATTGGTTCGGTTTTGATTTCAACTTTCCCACACCGAAACCGACTCAACCCGGACTGAAACCTAGCCGGACCGACCGATTGACACCCCTAGTATCAAGTATATTGGGGATATTTACAGGTAAATTAAGTCTTCCACTGAACTGTTGAACATTATCTTAGTTATTTGTATACTGTGGTTGGATACTATATCAGATGATCCTGGCAGGTTTGGGTTAACCAGAGTTAACCCGGTCACCGGTCCGGTTCTATGTGAACGGGGTGTGACAAGATGCATCTCCTGTCAATGATCTGAAGGATTGGCCAAACTATCATTACTGATGTGTTCTCTCCTCAAGAAATCGTTGCCTTTTTTTTTTTTTTTTTGATATCGGTGTCTATTTTGATACTTAACAAATTTTGCCTTGAATTAAAATTACCTTAGACTCCATTTGTTACGTGTCAGTTTTTTCAATTAATTTAAATATTTTAATATTAAGTTATGTAAGGAAAGTTATTAGTTAATAGGAGGATGTGGGATATATGGTGGAGAGTGTATAGTATGGGCGTAGTTATGATAAGTAGTGGATTGTAATAGGTGTCTTAGGTGTCAAGTGTTGGGGAAGTTAGAAGATATGTTGTAACAACTACTTTTAGGGACCTATTTATTAGTGAAGTAATAGAAGATAAAGGAGAAGATAATTACTAAAATTTTCTTTTAAAGAGAAAGGACATCTGACTTCATCTGTTAAGCAAGAGGATTATTTCCTATTTCCAAAAAACAGAAACCTTTTATCAACAACAATAAAACCAAGAACAATAACGAAATATATAATAGAAAGAAAGACAGAAAGAAAAAAATGATACCAGCAGACAGCACCGACTTGCCAAGACACCGCACAAGAAGCGCAGAGAGAGAACTTTTATCAACAACGGTACCCCTTGCCATTATCAATGCTGAGGTTGAAGTAGACAACATCCATTAGAAGGAAATGGGAGGGAACAGGACTTAGTTATGATGTGATTGAAGCCTAGACAAGAAGCAAAGATTGGAGGAGTAGAATAAGAGCATCCTCTGCTCCAGGTCCAATGTTGTCATCTTCATCATCGCCATTGAAAAAATTTTGAATTCCAATTTGATAGGTATCTATATGCCCCATGATATTTCACATGGCCAATAACCAAGGCCTGTTCGGTGTCCATGTAGTACCCTGTTCGGTGTCCGGGCAGCACCCTTGGGCGAGTATTTCAAGAACAAATAAAGCACAAAACCTTTTTTTTTCTGTTTAAGATTCCCTCAGGCGGCAAAACCTTTCATTTTCTCTTTGCAAAAATGGATAAAAATAAATGAGATTCATTTATAGTTATAATAATAATAAATTAAGAAACAAAACAATCCCATTTTTATGGTTTCCACTTCCCCCTTTTGTGTGTTATTGTGCCTTTTCGATTATTTTCCATATAAGAAAATAATATAAAATTGAATGGCTTCAAAAGGCTATTGCTGATGGCAAGGGTTTCTCCATCCATAATACTGTCAAACTATGTTTGTCCTGTGCTGTTAATTTATCTTTTTCGAATTATTTTATTCAATTGCGGTCCACAGTCTAACACTCTAACCCACCTTTTTTTATTTCCACATAAATTAGAAATTTTCATACAAAAAAAAAAACTTTTAAATTTGATATTTACTTAGGTCAATGAACAAAAAAAAAAAAAAAAAAGAAGAAGAAGAAGAAGAATTCATCCCTATTTACATGATAAAAAAAAACTGTTTACAAGACTTTTCGGAACTTAATTAGACCTTTGCCAGAGGCTGACTCTTTCCATATAAAATTCTCATCTCCCAACACCTTCAGCGGTGCACTATGTTGAATTCGAGAAGCCATTCAACACAGTGCCAAACTATGAGTTGCCATACAGTGCCAAACTGGCAGATTGAGTGGCAAAAAGATAAGCAAACACTAACCATACAAGCAATTCCATTCATTTAAAAATAATAGAGAACTATACCTTCGAACCCCCTCCTCTATATCTTCTAGATTGAATATTGGCACAGTAGGGTCAACATGCTTGCTAGACCTCTTCTGTTTCGAACCCTTTTTACTTGATTTTGAGCCTTTATTTTGTGATCCACCACACCACAGAAATAAGAAATATGCTTTATTATGCTTAAGCTTGAGTGGAGGTTCATAATCATATAAAGCAGTTCTGATGAAGACACATCAGAAGGTATAGTATGTATTAGACTCTTGTCACTAACACGTGAATGGGATTCTCTGTTAATCCATCAAACCTAAATTTTGTTGTCACCAAGGATTAAAGTATCGGTATCGATCGTCGTATCGATCGGTCAAAATTAAGATACGTATCGGAGTGTATCGTATTGTATCGAAGATACGTTAAGATACGCTAATGATACGCACATAAATGGATAGGAAACACTTTTTTATACACTTTTGCATAAAAAAATAGTTAAAAAAAGTTATATATAACATGTATTATGCATAAACAGTAAATTGAGAGTATCGCACTAAGAATCCAAGGTTTGTAGTTGTCCCATAAATGTAAAATCCTTGTTCCCAACCTTGATTTCCACTTTAGTTAGAGAGAAAAATGGTTGACAGCAACTTTGAAAAAAAAAAAACACCTCAAAAAATTGTGTTTTTCTAAAAAATTACCCATTTTGGTCATTTTATGACCGTATCGGTATGTATCAGTGTGTATCGGTCGATACATATCGATACGCACCAATACGTACCGATACATACCGAAACGTACATTTCACTTCAATTTTGAATTTTTCATAGAGTATCGATACGTATCGATGCGTATCGGTGGTGTATCGGTGCGTATCGTAAGATACGTATAGATACAAAAGGGTTTTAAAAATTTCATGTATCGTATCGGTAAGGACTGATACGATACGATATGGACCTATACTTTAAACCATGGTTGTCACCTTATAATCCTAGACAGTACTTCAAACCAAGAAATAATTATTCATAATTGAGACACGATTAGAATTTAGAAAACTATATAATATTGGTACAAAAGTATACAAAAGTAACAATCGCTATTCAAACCAACTAAATAATAATTTTGCACATTGGTTATTGTTTGCGTGATGAATTCAACTAAGTCAGGAAAAAAATATAAATAACCAAAATACAAGAAACGATGAAAAATCATGTATTAAATAAATAGGCAAAAAGTAACAATTTTATCTATTAGAGTTATATGTTTTTAGAATCCAGAAATCAACAAAGGAGGAGGCATCCAAAATCTCTGGATATGATCTCAATGTATGATAAGTCTAGCACGGAGGAGTTATATAATTCCAAATAAAGAGTACTTGACAATTACGTATTGAGTGATTATATTACATATAATCATGAGGATGTTAAAGAATAGATAAATAAGAATGGCCATCAACCAGCTCAACTTAGTATGCGGTAACCATCGTAAACAAGGTAATCAACCCGATTCAATAAATTTTTACTATTTTAAGGTCTGAATCCACCATCTCTCTCTCTCTCTCTCTCTCTCTCTCTATATATATATATATATATATATATATATACTCTTTATGGTTAAATATTCAAACCTGAAGGCTATGATGTCTTTGGCTTGCCTATAGTCTTAATTTTGAGATGTTAATGATGAATCCCTATATCAAAAGCTCAACAAAGTCATTATCAAATTAGTACAGATTAATTGTCTTTTATCACAACATGTTGCTAGTTACTTGATAAGAAGTGCAACCATAGGAACAACCAATAAATTTAAATTAATGATTAAAATAGGAAAAAAAAAATCTTCAAGTTCAGTAAAATTATCACTTTTGTATTCCTTTTGAAGTGACTACATGTACATAATATATAAGATTCTTCTTTTTTGTCCAATTGCATCATTCTACTGGTTGTAATTAAAATAAAATAAAAAGTGACTCATTTAAGCCCATGTTAGCTTTGTCAAATAAATATAAACTTCAATTATATACCACTCAATTTAACATCAAGACTAAAGTTTGCAGTAGAATATGTAAAACACCCATTCTTACCTGAAACTTAAAATGATCAACATTTAACCCATCAATGACATGGACTGTTCCATTGATCGTAAACTACTCAAAGGTTCCATGAAATATGAAAATACCCATTATTCATCTCAGCAATGACCTAAATAGAGTGGACAAAAACAATCATTTAATGTCAAATAATGAACATTGTAATAGAAAATCAGAACTGAAACCACATCTATTAATGGAAGTTATGATTGATAGAAATTTTTAACTGTGAATTGGATGTCGTTGGCGATGAGAACCTTGTGTTTGTAATCGTGTGTAGATGAAAAAACAAAAGAATGATGACCTTATATTCCTAAAATTTGAGAAAGATATTTGGAAGGAAACTAAGGAAAGATATTTGGAAAAGAAACTAAGGGTATTATATAATAATGAACTTGATTAAAAAATCAACCTCCATGATTTTAGTTTATTTATTTTTATTAAAATAGCATAAAACTGACATATTGTGAGAAAGAGAGACGATTCATAGCTTATAAATGAAGTGCTGCCGAACTACCCATGAATCCTCTCTTCTAATTGATGCTAAAAGAGCATCTAAATAATTAAATATGCATCCATTGTACTACTCTTGAATGTACAAGGTACAAATAAATCTATCAATTCGAGGGATAGAGAGGGTACAATGATGAAAGAGGTCGTGTACCTAGGAAGAGGGTTGAGTGTGATGCCGTTGGTAGTGTTGCTTCTGCTAGTGAGAGTGGTGCTGCTGCCTCTGTTGGCAACCCTGACGAAGAGCGATAACTCATTCTCGATGGAAGATAAGTAAACAAAGCTCGTCGTGAAGAAAAAAGTCTAAGCTATAGGGTTGAGGGGAGAGAGAGATGTGAGACAATGGGGCGGGGGGGAGCGGAGCAGAGAACAAAAGAGATTCTAATGGGGAAAGACGCACCAGGTGAAGGAAAGAGTCTTGACTCTAGGGTTGAGTGGACAGAGACATGAGAGAATGTGGAGAGAGAAAGAAGTGATATTCCAGTCTAATATTCATCCAATGTTGAAGTGTTTGGTAAGGAAAAAGTTAAGAAAGAGAGAGAGTTTATTAGAGAGAACTGAGTGGAGAGACTTTCTCTTTGTTTTTGACTTGGTTGGTAATGATTTGTTAAATAATTTTTTTTTTAATAGTCAATAAATTCTAATATCATCTTAAGAGGAGAGAGAGAATACTAAAGAGAGGAAGGGAGATCGCATAAAAGCAGAGAGATTGGGAGAGAAAAGGAAAGAGAAGTGAGATTAATTAAAAGGAGAGTATGGAGAGTAGGGAGAGTTTGATAGAAAGTAGGAGAGTAGAGAAAATATTAAAATCTTTTGAGAGTGGAAAAAAGAAAGAGTTTTAGTAAAAAAAGGAAAGTGGATAATCGGCAAAATTGTGTGAAAGTAGGAGAGAGAGAGAGAGAGAGAGAGAGAGAGATAAATAGTTTTTAATATTATAAAAATATAATAATATAAAAGGGTACCAGTAATTTAAGAAAATAAAAAAAAAATAAAAATAAAAAGAAGAGATAATGAAGAAGAAATGACAAAATTGTCAACTGAAAGATTTGCCACTTCATGTTTATATATAATATACATATATCGTGAATAATTACTTTTGGATAATGTGTAGCATGATAGAGTTACATAGATATATTATATACATATGCAATTATATTACTATCCTTAATTATTTATCTAAGTGAGTTTCAAATTTTACAGATTTGATGATTCATTTTTTTCAAGATAAAACTGAATTGTTGAGATTATAAACAAACTTTGTTCATGATGAAGCTAGTTTCTTAACCAAACTTAGATATAAATATAAACTATTAAAGTAGACTCATGTTATAATTTTATTTTTGTTATTTTATTTAAAACTTCGATCAATTATTAAATCTATTAATGAATGATTAAAAAGTTTATTTTAACAAACTACTTGAAGAGAGGATGTGCAATTTGTGCATAACAATTTGAATTAAAAACCTACTTAGTGAGTTCAATTGTCCTATTGAATATTCAGATGCCTAAGAATAGATTCATAGGATAGTCTCACTATTCTGAGGATTTTGAATCTCATATCTCACATGAGAGATATATTCATCTTACAATCATTCACATGATTGACGAACCATACACTGTAATAGGTTTTGTCTATGAATTTTTATATGAGTGTTTTGGCTCAATATCCATGCTAATTAGATCATTCTTCATCATTTATGCTAATGATCTCATAAGACTTTGTTTAAACATGAATGAACTTACAAAACCAGCATATAGGTGAAATGATTTATATACTCCCTTTAGCATGTTCTCTTCTAAGGTTCAAAAATCTCCATGCAACCTTTTGTCAATTCTACTTCATTTAAATTGTAAGACAATGTTAACACTTCCTTTTGGATCTTCTATGACCCATAAGAAGAACCATTCATCTAAATAATTTTTCTTAATAGTTTTCTAAATCTCTTAGACTATTTTGCAAACAACTATTCTCAAATATATCAAGAGAGATAAAATATATACAAGTCATAGATTTGACGTTTAAAGTAGACATACCTTTGTCTTGACTAGTCCAAATATTTTTGCTTCATACCTTAGATACTCCATCAACTATCTCGGTTGGAGGAGAGTATCATTTTTCTATGATTTGCCAAACATCTAGATGGTGGACGATTTCTTCAATTTTTATAGTTTGAACCATTGAAGTATGGTGGACAATTTATTGTTTGATCTTATTCAAAAAAAAGGAACCAATGACATCCTTATTGTTGATGAGTCTCGACTGACACTGAAAGGGGGTGAATCAGTGTACCAAAAACTTTTTTTATTGGATTGTGCACCTAACGTGGTAATTTAGTTGGCACCATAGCACTCACACATTCGTGTATACACTAAACCTCTTATTATAAGTATTTCCAAGTGTATACACCCATCCTACAACCCACAAATACTCCAAATGTAATACATGAAATATAAAAGGGCCACACACACAAAATATCTCTTTTCACGAGATTCAACAAGAAGCCTACATTCCTATAGTACTTGTAAAGGTTTCATATCTACTTAATACACTACTTTAATTTAGTTATAGTAAGGAGCACCTACACCCAAGTTTTGCCTAGCATATGACTGAGAGGGAACTTAGAGCCAATACAAAAGATAGCACCCACTGTGACGTTTATCTAACATAGAACTAAGATGTCACATTCACGATAAAGTTTAGGTAGTAATAATTACCAAGGAACATATGTCCCCATGTCCAGATGTAATTGGACAGCACGATACAAATAAATAGGGCTTGTAATGATGCCCTAAAATTTTCAGTAAGTTAGAATAGCTTTACAACACACCTTCACTATCTCTAGCATACATACAATACTCACTCAGACGATGTATAAAAAAAAAAAGTTTGAAAGAAGCTTACAATCCTATCTAAGATGTCCAGAGATGTCCCCAAGATGATCTTTGTTTACTGGAACTTTAAACCTCGCTTTTGATGGGTGAATTTGATTTTTCAAGTGTACATAGTAGCTTGGAGACCACTTAAGCAGGCTTCCTTGTCTCATTTTCTTCAATATGCAAGGGGACAACAAAACCCTTTATTTCTTCCCATTTTCTTCTTTTACCCTTTAGCTTATAGCATAAAGCTTTAATCACGCATCTACCATGTTTTAGCTTCCATTAATGAAGCTCTTTAAACTCACTTGAGGCAGTGAGTGACTCACATTCAATGCATTCAAAGTGATGGAGGGGGATTTATATTCTCCTTTTCTCTTTTAGTGATTTTTTTTCTTTTGTTCTTTCAAGAAAGACAACTGAAATGAATCCTAAAAACTCACTTATGTAGCCTAATAAAGACCCTATCTTGAGCTTGGTCCAACCACCTAGAATGAATCAGAAACCAACCTGGTAGACTGACATTTCCTAATTGCAGGGTGCAAATTTTTATATATAACTCTGAATGGCATGATATCTTATTTTATTTGAAAGTAGACTAAAACATCTACAACTTTACTTATAATAGCCTTCTTCCAATTATGCTTGAAAGTTACTCAAAAATTAACTCAAAGTCATGTGAAACAAATCCGTTATGAATACAGACCACCACTCTAACTCACGGTCGACTGTATACTACACAGATTACACATTTTCTAAGAAAATAGCCATATCTTTCTCATTTGACCTCTGATTGACTTGATTATTTTTCTTAACGTTCAGAAGACTCAAAGGATTACAATTTTCTTTAAGACACGTCAACCAAAATGCATTGTACTGATCTCAAAAATGGAACTGAACCAAACTAATTTCTAGGATACTGCCTTTTTCAACTTAGATATTGACCTAAAAAACATATGAATTTTTGCTCTGATATTAGATTGACGCCATTTCAATTGCGTTGGAATAATGACTTAAGGATCTAAAACTTTAATTATGTGTCTCTTTCCAAATCTCTGATCTAGATTTTCAAAATGCCCTCAAACATTATGCTATTGTATAAATCAATGATTTCTTCACTTTTAAAGTACATAATCTACACTTGTTGCTTTTACTTCACACATGTTGCTATTGTTTAAACCCATGATTTCTTTCATTTTTGATGTATTGGTCCTTCACTTGCTGTTTTCACTTCATACATGCAACTTGTGACACTCCTTAAAGTATTGCCATATCAACATAGTGATTGTATGCCATCAAATTACCACCTTTGGTTGCCTAATCACTGACACATAACCAAGGTTACCAACAAGGACAACCAATATGCAACAATTCTCAAACTTGTAAAGGATTTTCTTTGTGGAACTTTATTTAGATATCACTATTGAATCAAATGGCAACACCCAAGATGGAGTGACTTGTATGAGTTTTTTTGAAACAAGACTTAACACTTAAAGTGATTAAACTTAAATTTCACAAAAGGATAAATGACAGTACCTCTTGAAGGTGTTGGTTTGGGATTGAATGTCTTCCAACTAATCTTATTTGACTCTTTACAAACAACTACTTGTGAACAATGGTATGCATGCACTTACAAGAAAAAAGGTGATTTGTAATGAACTATTACAAACTAAGGTGAGTATTAAAATGCAAAGAAATAGAGTATGAGAAAATGAAAGAAAGTAAAATAACTATATAAGAAGGGAGACAAAGAGTCATTGAAAAACATAATCGTTTTATAGCGGTTCGGATCCTTGATCCTACATCCACTACGAAAGTCCACTGGACTAAAAGGATATAGCTTTCAATATAGGATCCTTTTTAAAATAAAAAAAAATCAAGCCTTTACAAATAACAATCTTAGTCATTCGAATTAGCAACCAACAATTGTCATTTGGGTCAGCACCCAGACCACTGTTGGCCAAAGATTTCATTACTCAATCACTATCCTTTGGATTGATTAGCCTGACCATGACCAAGGATTTCTTCCTTTGTACTCTAAATACAACCATGAGCTAGCTCCAAGTTCACTCATTTTTGTAGTAAAGACTTATTTCTTTAAGTTTGAGACTACATTTTTTAAACTCCAATGAATCTTTAGAAGATCTTCATTTTTTCCCTAATCAACACGATATCTTCATTTAACTCTTATCTTGTGAGATTGTACTACTGTGTAGCATCATACCTTGATTGAATGATCAGTATTTTTATAGATAACCAACTAGTCGCTAGAATCTAGCTTGGCATATCAAGAAGATATTTGAATTTTAAACGTAAACTATTAATTTAGGAAGCGTTAATATTACACTATCACCAAGGCTTTCCTAAGTCCTAAGGTGAACTAGCCATTAGATCTCTTAAATAGCATTTAAGATGCCTAGAGTTCTTCATAGTTAGTTAGAGTCCAATTCATGCATTAAATAATTCAAGTTGCTCAAGCTCAAAACTTTTTTGTTTTGTTTTTTTTTTTTTTTTTTTTTTTTTTTTTTTTTTTTTTTTTTGTCATGGAAGACCACATACCACCACGCAAGATCACTAAACAAAGGACTCAAAAACCCGTGATTTTGCTTTGATAGAAAATCCCATAGACGATCGTTTATGAGTCTGTCAGGTCTCACTTAGAATTAGTCATTTAGGCACGAATGACCCCAACTTCTTACGAAATACTGTGAATAACAAGGTCATTCATAGTTTTCTAAGTTAAACCTTCTAGTTCCTTGGGGTTTCACTTATATCTCTCTCTTTCTTTGTGGGCTTTCCAATATTCTAGAGATCTTTACATCAACATTACAATGAATATAACAATTTAAGCACAAATAATATTAATATTCACGAAAGGCATTTTCCTTCAAGTTGATATTCTTTTTAATCTCCTTGTCTTTCATCAACACAGATAACCATAGTAAGCCACGGATGACCGCCTTCAACAATTCTTCATCAACTCAACATGCTTGCTTTGGCTTCACATGATCCACCTCAATGCTTTGGACTGTATCTTTCTTATATGACATTAACACATAAACATGTTAGAACACTCAAACATACATCAACAATGGTTCAATATATAAAACTTATATTCAAAATAATAAAATTTTTTGGATTTGATAAATGCAATCGTGGTGATCCAATGGTTGATATCTACCGATGGGACTGAAAACACACCGGACACTTATTGTGTGAGGTATATACGTGAATGAGGGTGGTGCCCAATAAGGTTTTCACACCTCGAAAGGGTGAACATCCAAGTATGTCGAGTTCAAAAATCATAATATTATATTTAAGGTCTCGATAATATTATATCTAATATTATTATTTGAAAAGAGTTTCAAATATTTTTTATTTATTGTTGGTCTTGACACTTGTGGTTAAATTGACAATGCTTTTACTTTTTGACCGATTATTTTATTTTATACTTGTGAGTGTATATTGTGGATATTGGTAGTGTAGATGTAAAGTGTGATTAATGATAATTTAATGGCCATCGTTTTGGATCATACCAAGTGGCTCGAGACATGAATCACATGTCTCTATTTGATATCTTCAAGATTGACTTTTCTATAAAAGAGAGACTTAAGCCCAAATTCAGTGGCACACATTACTTTTTGTTTGGATTAAATATGAGAGAAAGAGAAAGATAGTATTTTCCTTTCGTAAGAACAAAGAACGAAGTAGAATTGGGGCATGAAGGGAATCGATACACAAGAATCGAGAGCTCGTACTACAATCCTTTGGTGAAACTTTCCTATTACACTCATGCCCTAATCCAATCAAATTTGAACTTTGTTAATAGGTGATGCACCAGAGAGTATTAGCATAAGAGGCATATGGATTGCAATTATCTACTGCTTAAAGGGAAGGAATGACCCCTCTTGCCAGTGCAGACTTTGTTGTGACACCTAGAAAGGTTCCAAACCTTGGTGGTAAGTGACCCGAATATCACTCTTCATGAGTCCCATACATAGTAAACACTCTCGTAATGACCATGCACAAGTCCCTACGGAACCACCCCAGGTGTTGGCAAAGAGGGCTAGAACCCAGTTAAGTACAACAGCTGATATTGTCCACTGGTAGCACCCACCGGTTGGAAAGTGACTGACTAGTGATTATCAACCAATGGGTCTTACTGTACTAAATTGCATTTTTTGCTCGTGGGACCCTCTATATGTGTAGTGACCTACTCTATCTTTGCGCCCACACTACATGGGACTTATCTCTTGAATTACACACCTTGCGGGTCTAAGGTGGTGGGTCGGCACGGCATGACCCGAATTAAGTCAATTTGGCCAAGGCTCACTAGGCAGACAAATAGATCCTAATGGATCTTGACTATAAAAGGGAAGTATGAGCCTTAGGACTCATTATTCACTTGAAAAAATCATGGGAGAGGAGAGAAAGAAGGAGAAAAGGAAGGAGAAGAATAAGGAATAGAGAGAGGAGCTCCAGCTACCTCCCGTAGTCATCGGTTGCTTCCGAAGGTAAGAGAACACCTTCCCCAATCTCTTTTAGTCTTCCATTTTGGGTTTGGGTAGGTAGAGAATCGGGGTTTTTCTAGGTTGGAGGGGTTTGCCTCGACCCCGATGACTTTGGATAGCCAGGAATGTGCACACTACACTTCTCGAGCTCTAAATACATTTTCCAAGTTCTGGGAGCATTTTGGCTCAAATGTGGGTTTAGGGTTTTAATACAAAAGATCGATGTAACTCCTGATTGTCTCACTGAAAAGTGATCAACTGGACTTAAATAAAAGGTGGGAAGACACTCTACAAACCCCATAGAAGAAATCTCGATAATTGAACCGAAGATGGTTAAGCCCCAAAGTGTTTAAAACTTTCTATGTTTTTGCACCGGAAGGTGTCCACTACCAACTGGTGACACCTACCGATGAGTTTTTTGCTCGAGATGAGATTCTATTTGTGTCACTAGTTGAAGCCACCTATTAGAACATACATCAACTAGTGACTATCAATCGATGGTGTTTGAGACTTAGTTATCCTCCTTCCACCTCACTGGTAGTACCCACCGCTAGGACTGACACCTTTCGGTGACACCTACCGGTGAGTGAACTATCAAATTGACAATATTGGGAACTTTGAGGGATCTTCTAGGGACCCTCTTAGACAGTTTTTAATGCTCATTTACCCTTGTAACTATGATAGAGATGATCACGTTCGGTGAGGCTTAGTGGGGGTACACTTTGGGCATTTTCTTAGGAAATTATCTCACTCGGTCATTAGGCACGGTGAGTGGTGGTCTGACCTTTAATTTTTTAGGCTCCGTTTGGTATCGTTTCAAAAAAACGTTTCTGGAGTTTTTTCGTTCCATGGAGTTTTTTCGTTCTATTGGAACGAAAAAACGGAATCTTCTGTTTGGTGCACTTATGGTCCGTTTCTGTTTTTTTGGAACAAAAAGTGAAAAAAAATTGAAAAAACGAAATTGGACGGAACTCCAAAATGGTGTTCCGTCTTCCCAGTTTCGTTCCATTTTACAAAAAAAAAAAAAAAAAATTCTCGATAAAAATCTAAAATTTTGAAACACCATTTTTTCGTTTAAAAACTGCGTTTTGACACAGAAACTGAAATTTTCGTTTTTGACACGAAACAAAGTTTCTGGAACAGAAACGATACCAAACGGGCCCTTAGTGTCTTAATATTAGAAATGATGTATGCCATTGTAAGTATGTGATTTTAAGATTCCTTATAATGTATGTTCTATATGAATTGACTGTTATATTTGAATAATGTGTACTATTGTTGATTGTTATGAATTTGGATATGGTGTGGTTGAGGGGAATTTCGGCACCGTGATCAACACCTGTATGATTGCATCATGTACTGTGTGCACATTAGAGCTATAATTGGATATGGGTAAGTGGTGTGACCAATGATAATTTTGGTATCGTGTATCTCATACTGAGTATTTGTATGCAAGTAGACTTGGATATGGATGCGGTGTGGCCAATGGAAATTTCAGTACCGTATTCCATAATACTTATATTATTATAAAAGACATGTATATGATTGTGGTTAGTATAACATCCCTATGCTATAACCCCTTTCCAACATGGGTGAGGTATTTAAAACCCATTGCGATAGGTTCGATGAGATTTTTCAGGATGTCACATCTACGGTACGATTTGATTATTTTATGAGGTAGGGAACTAGCCCGACATGGCGGATGGTAATTCTACTGTCGTGGCTGGCAGGATGGGCTTATCAGTGTTTGTTTGGTGACTGATGGTGTATACTGGGACCAAAAAGATCCTAATCACTACTAGGTTTTGTATAGCTGGGTAACTGATGTGCCAATTATGAGACTAGGGATACCACTTAACATGTCGTAGTAGCATTAACTCGACTTAGTTGTATGTTGGGTGGATAATGATAAAATGAACTGCATTATCTCATATCATAGCTTATATGTGATAGTTTGCATGAACCACATCCCTTATTGAGGTAGCTGGAGCTTTCAACACGTTTGTGTTTCTTTTAAATGATAATGTAGGTACTGTAGTATCGATGAGTAGTGTCAGTTCCTCTTCTAAGGCCGACTACGATGGAGATTGGTAGACACCAAAGGCGGAGGAGCATGACATGGATTGTGCTTGTGACTTCTATGCCTACAGTGCACTATGATTGAGGGTTATGCTTCCCATCATTATTTTGAATGTTATACTATAGATAATTCTTTGTATGTCTTGACAGTGTTTGAGATAAACTTTTATGAATTTAGTATTATCATCTTGGGTATCCCCATCAATTGAGAATTTTTTTTTTTTTTTTTTTGATAAAACAAAAAAATAGCATTAAACAAGAGTATGTACAACCCTAAGCCTATACTAGCTTCCGTATTTCCAGTAGTAATATTACAAGCTAGCCCCCATATAAAGTCCATAGTAGAATTGTTGTCTTCCCCTTTATACAAACTTGATAGCCCGAGATAATTCGTGTATCTTATAGAAGGTAGCAAAATGTAAAAGTGGCCAAGCACCCTCGATCGGTGGTGGATTGAGTTGAAGTAGTTTCTTGTTGGAAATTCATACTTCATGTATATTCCATCGCTCTGCACTTACTTTCTTCAGACCTTATAAAATTCCTTCTGCTTCTACTTTTCTTGCTTTGTTGTTATATACTTTGATTCTACTGTAATGATTTTAGAATGATTTGGTTGTGGAGTTGTGATAGTTAACGTACTGCTTCAGAGATCCTGGCAATGTTGTAGAATGACGATAAGTATCCTAATCACACCACATGCATCAAAGTGGAAGTGGAGTGTGACATTGCCACTTGTGCATTTAAGGTAGCCCTAATCTCTATTATTGTGTTCTATGCTTGTATGTTCATTGTTAATGGGCATTCAAAAGTTTGTACTTAAAAAGTTGTCTTTAGGTATACTTAGTATTTTATTTTATTTTATTTTTCTTAATTCAATGTAATTTGGATGAGTGATAATCTATTAAACTAGCATTAATTATTTTTTTATTTTGTTACTTTTAATTATAAAAACGATTTCAAATTTTGCTTTGGTTATGAAGATTTTGAATAGATAACAACATTAAGGAAGTGGAGAATGCATATTTAATCATGAATAGATTATTAGAAAAAGAAAAAGAAAAAAAACTAACCAATAATATACAAATTTTTTTAATGTTCTAATAGAAAGGAAAAAAAAAAACCAGTCCAAACAAGATTTGGTGCATCTAAATTCTAAAGGTGTCAAACAGTCGGATCGTCTAGTTTTATCAAGCTCAATTAAAATTCTTTTTTCCATGCAATAGATCAAATCGAAGCTAAACTATTAAGGAGTTGTTCGGTTATATTGGTTTTCAGTTTTGGTTGGCCTTTTTAGTTAGACCAATTAGTTTTTGTTTTGTGCCAGGTTCTCAAAACTCAATCACAAAACCATCTTATAAGCCATCCGGTGGGATTCAATTCAGTTTTTGGTCAATTTTGGTTGGTCCAATCGGTTTGGGCTGACTTTTTAGACCCTTCTATTAAAATTAGGTTAACTGAAAATGGAAGAAAACTAACACCCCGCTGAAAGACGGAAAAAACAGACGATTTTTTTTCCTGAAAGACTGACCGCACCAGACTATATTGAGTGGATGAAGGATCTTCTATTTGTCCTGATAGTAATAAAACAATTGTCGTAAAATAGTTGTTCCCAAACATGAAATGCTAATGAAGGACCTTCGAAGGTCGGATTGTTGTGTAGGGTGGATAGACTGATTTGGATTCCGGTGAGTGATGATAGTTTCTTTACTAAATTGGCATGGTATGAGGTTCGTAACCATTAAGCTTCTTTTCTTAGCAGATCTTAATGGGAGAATTGCTATTGATGATACTTTGATGAAAATTGGTATCCCTTTGGCATTTAAATGTTTTTATTCTAGATCCCCTTGGAAGGAAACGACTGGGCATGTTCTAACCATGGGGGCTATTTCTTTCAAGGTTTGGAATTTTTTTTGTCAGTCTCATGGATATGGAGTTTATTCCTTCTCAGTAACTTGGCTCTAGAATTCTGTTATGGCAATCCCATGCAAGTGCTAGGGGTATTTGTGAGTACATCACAGTTTTGCTGCCTTTGCTCATCATCTGGGAATTGTGGAATGAAAGAAATAATAGTAGACATGATGAAAGGCCCCGTGCTTCTTCTATGGTTATTGAAAAGATTAAGAATGGGTTAGAAAAAACCAATTGCTAATGAAATTTAATAAATCACTAGCAATGAAGGACATCCTCGTCTTGCAGGTATTATTATTATTATTATTATTTATTATTATTATTATTTTTTGATAGTTAAGGAGGGAAGTACGTAACAACAGCCAGGAGACTCGAACTGGAGTGAGCATAGAATTTTTGCACACCACAACTCACCAATTATGCTAGGCAGCTGTTGTTTTTGCAGGTGTTTCATTTATCCTCCATATATATTTTCAAAAATCCCTATTCCTATTTATTAGAACCCTCCTTTTTAATTTTGTGAAGCTAAATGTGGATGGGGCAAGTAAGAGGAACCCGGGTATAATGGGGGAAGAGGTATTATCAAGAACTATGGGGGGGCGGGGGTTCTGGTTGCATTTCCCAGCTTTTATGGGGTCTGTAATAATACAATGGTAGAATTAAGAGCACTTAAAGATGAGATGAAATTGTATAAGTAAATGGGGTTATATGATTTCTATATCAATTCACATTCTACTCTCATTGTGAAAATTGTGACCCAAAGAATATGTAATCTATGGAGCTGCTGGTATTGCTTTTGAAGGAGTCATCTCCCTATATGATTCGCCTGGTGCCGAATCTCCTTCTCATACTACGAAAGTAATCAGAAAGCAGATTCGTTGGCAAATTTGGTTATAAAACCTTAAACAACTCTACTTTTAAAGGTGATGCTAGAAGGGATCTTCTTTGTATTACTTGTGAAAACAAACCTGGTCTCCCAGTTTTTCATATATAATGTATTTTGTCAAACCCCACCTTTACTAAGGTCTTGATATGTGACTAAGACACATACCCATTCCTAAACAACCATTCAGGATCACTATGCAGTATTTTGACAATGCAATTAAATACAAGAACATCAAATAAGAATCAATAGAAAGGAAATATTACCATAATTATAGACAGTCTGGATCATATTCTTTACACTCTAGCACTGACCAGTCATCAACCACTAAAGTAGGTGTCTCACCATCGTTGCCATCTGGCTAACTGTGAGGCTGTGACACCATCCAAAAAGGAAACACAAAAGTGGGGATATGACCTTCGATCTCCCAAAAAATCCCTAATAAACACCTTTTTGGCGTCACAATCCAAAAAATCACACATTGGTCACCCGGGGCTCTGTCTGCTACTGAAAACAATCACATTGTACCACGGAAGTGGTATTCCGGAAAGGTTAGTCTTTTACTAGAATGAGTTATCCAATACTTTACCCCTGTTGGCAAGGGGTGGTAGCACTTGGTCAATTAATTTACAATGCCACCCCTTGGAGAATGCTAATATTATAGGAACATCGCCTCTCTGTTACCAAATTAGACTCAGATCCTTGCCGTGAGTCAGTTTTACAGAATATACTAAGAATGCCGACATCAGCAGTTCTTTTTTTTTTTCTAAATACCATTTTGCCCTTAAAAATAAGAGAGTACCAAAATTACCCTTATTAGTTTTGGTCCGCAAATCGAAACTCACTCTCACTTCATAACGGGTCATGAGTTAATCTTACTGAGTTGGAGAAGAAGATCCTCAGGGGCTTTTAAGATCGGGGCCACAACCCCCTTCCGGCGACGGCGACTACGACTACGGCAGCTGCGAATCCCCTCCAGCGACTACAGGTATGTCTTAAATAGAGAACTTGTATGAACCTGAGATAAATAAAGCAGAAGAAATTAAAGCAGATATGAGCCTGAGATACATAAAGCGATAGAAAACAAGTATCAACTACCAAACCTTATCAGTAATGATTCTAGACAGTAAGCCATTGGCAACAGTAAGTAGAGCTGCGTCAACACGACGGGATGCCATCCGAGATAGGCTTCAGTAACAAGAATCTCAAATCTGCAACTACAAGCAGAAAAAACTAATCATGTGAGTGAAAGTCTTCAAGATCTTAATAAGTCTTAAATCATATCGATCAAGTAAAAATCAAAGCAGTGATTAGCATCTGTAATTTTTTACTACTTTCCCTTCTACGAATAAAGGTAGAAGAACAGATGAAAATCCTCTGGGGGGGGGGGGGGGGTGGCGGCGCGGAGGAATGGGGAGGGTTCAACTTGAAATATCTGTCAGGCATTACTCAATTGGAAAGTGGAAAGTATCCCATAAAACTTCACCACACACTCCTGTTATAAAGCCCATTAATCCTCTACTTAGAAAAAAACCCTTTTGTGGTGATGTTACATTTAGCCTAAATTGTTGATAGTTTTCACTTTTCAGAGACAAATACTTCAATTCAATGCTACTTAAACTACATCATCTCGTAATTCCTCGCTGTTGTGCTTTGCCCTCATCTTCATAATCTAAATGCCATTAAGCTGAAAATTAAATGGAGCATTGTTAAAGCAGAGAGGGTGAGAGGGAATCGAGGCCTAGGGTTTCGATTCCCTTCCCCTCAACTCTCTCTCTCTCTCTCTCTCTTCTGAGTTTTCGATGTTATTCTTTCCCACCAGTTTTGCCATGCAATCTGAGATTTGAAATTAACTTGTTATTAAACAAATTGCAGAAAATCACGCGAAAATGTTGATAAATTTTGAAACTTTGAAGTGCAATATAGATTCTGTTTGGTCGGTAGTGGACGTTCCATATTCTTCGATCTAGAAGCAGTCGCGCGGCAAAATAACTATCAACTCGGCTGGATCTCATTGGAATCACAGGTAGGGAGAAAAGAATAGATGGAGAGAAAGTGATAAGGAGATAAGGGTGAATAGAGGGGTATTTTGGTATAATAAGATAAGGGTGTTTTACTCACAAGGGCTAAAGTGTCATTTCATAGCATCACTTAACACTGATTGACGACAGAGGGTTTGAATCTAAATTGGTGAAAGAGAGGGGGTGTTCCTATAATAGTGGCATTCTCCATGGGGTGGCGTTGTAAATTACCCTAATCCTTTATCATATCCTTTTGCCTCGCACTTCTAGCCTTTCTTCCCTCGACCCAAAATTCTATTTAAACTCCCTCAATGGCCCCATAGCATCGATTTACATGCCAAACTCTGAAAATCCAAAACAATTCCCAAAAAATCCATTAAAATCTCAAGACCCTTAGGAAGCCTTAGGAATCCTTAAAATGCCTTTCTAGAGCCCATTTCTGCCAAATCATATGAGTTCTACTACCCTTATTTGCATGCTGAAACTCTACCGAAATTCCCAAAATTTCAAAAAACCCAGAAAAATCTATAGCCTTTGATAATCGTCAAGAAGCCCCATTGTGCTATTAGCAAACCTCGAAAGCCCTTAGCTTCTATCAAAATCCTGAAGATTTCCTGTTGCTATGAAATATCATAAGAAGCCCCAGTTTTCCAAAAAAGGAAAATTGAAAGTTGAAGCCACATCCATCTGAGTCAGGGGGACCATCATCGAAGTTCGCATTCTTTACAGAAGGTGACCTCCCCTCTCAACCAGAAACGTGGTTGAACTCAAGTATAACTTCTCAACTTAGTAAACTCAACCTTATCCCAACTTAATGGGGTCGACCATATAAATCCATACCAAACAATGTACGTAAAAACTGGGGTCTAAACAAAAAATGAGGGTGAAATAAATAAATAAATAAATGAAGAATGCAAGATGAAAATGAAAGATGAAAGTAAGACATACGCGGACAGCCCAGTAAGACAAGAGAATATCAGTTAAATGAAGTTCATTTAATTGATCATTGCCCTTAAAGTACTTGTAGTAGTGTACTGATATCTTAGCTATGCATGTAGTACAGGATTAATTAGGGAGAATGTTCATTATTTAAGCATCTATTAGGAGGACTAATTCAACCAAGTGGAGTGGGTGCTTAACACCTTTCAACTCTGCAACCTTATACTTATTCTTATCTCTGGACTAGACCAACTTTCGAACCTTTCCTTATGGATCAGACTTATCCATTGGGTCCTAGGCCCTAACCCTAGGTGGTGATTCCAAATATTATATTTTCTAATCCCCAATATGTGTCAATTATTAATCTGCCTTTTAGAAAAGTCCCTAAAGGAAAAAGCCTTTGCGAAATAGGCTTCCATGTGTTCTTTCTGAGCAGGAGGAATTCGATGGTTCAGGGCCCACGAATGCACAAGATGGGCCCAAACCTTCTCTAACCATTACCCTTACACTATGTTTCTCAGATAACATTTTCCCTCCGGCTCCGTTTGGTTGCAATGGGAATTTAAAGGTAAGGGAAGTGAAATTTTCTTACTTTAAAAAGAAATGTTTATAATCATTACCCCATGTGATTGTATAAACTATTTAATTTTTTTAACCATATTTAGTAATGAAATATTTTACATGTAATTTATATTTTACATATTATAGCAGAAGGTTTTGGATGCAAAGTAAAGTGAAATTTTATAACAAAAAAAGGAATGATTTGACGTTAATGTTAAAGTCACATGGGTAATGATTACATTAATTTTTTTTTTTTTAAGTATGAAAATTTCACTTCCCTTCCCTTTAATTCCCCTTACAACCAAACATAGCCCATGATATATGTCATCTTATTTTCCCATGATCTCAATGAACGTGGTTTTCTCATCCTGGTCATATTTTGTTATATCATGACCTTCATGTGCATCTCCTTATTTGTATATTGGGAATAAGCTCAATGTATTTCCCATTGACTTGGTTTTCTTACTTTGTGTTGAACTAACTCGTTATGTAGGATAGGTGAGTATGTTGTTTTATGGTTGTCCTTGTTGGCAACTCGGCCACGTGGCGATGATGATGTGGCCAGTTTGGGTGACATGGATGAAAATGATGACATGATGGTGTCTAGTGTCACCGATGAGATAATAAAACTACTTGGTATGCATGGAATGGTTTGATACATCCTTAGTATGCGGTGTGGGTTTCTGGGTCAAAACTGGTAAAATTGGTCTATTTACGATTGAGGGCATTTTTTGTAATGAAAATGACATTTTTGGAAGATCATTTCTTCATAAAAAATATAGATTGTAATTTATCTAGTCCAGCGCATCTAATTTTGTCACATTCTGATACCGTATGAAGAAGTTACGACATTTGTGGCAGTAGAGGGCAGTTTCGGTATTGAAGATGAATTTTTTAAAAGAAGTGTTCTCCATGTAATAATACGAAAAAAATACAATCTTTCCAACGGTTCTAATTTCATCATATTCCGATTCCGTATGAGAAAGATACGTCATTGGAAAGGTCTAGGAGAATTTGGTCTTGTTACATGGATGATTTAGAAGATTGAGTCTTCTGAAAAGTCGTAGAGCATCCAGTTACAGTTCCAATGCACTTCATTTCATCTCGATCGGATATTGTATGAAAAAGTTATAAGTGTTTCCGTAAATCCGGTTTGAAAATCCAAACCGAAAATCCATCAGTTGCTCTCGGTGTTGGGTGGATTTTTTAGAATTTATTTTTAAAATTTGAAGGGCTTTTGTGTAATTTCAAAATTTTAAAGGTCTGAGTTGCAAGGGGTCTTTAAGCACTGAAATATATGGAGGCAGGGGCTTGATTGTAATAAAAAAGAGTAAAGGGAAGTGAAATGGATGGTCAAGATTCGACCACGTAGGCTTGATGCCCATTCAAAGGCTGCTGAGATTTTGCGCTGACATGGACGAGATAGATGCTTGCACATAGTATTTGATTGGTTAGGTGCATAATTCTTGATGCACTGGCGCTACACCTTATCAAGGTATGTTGTGGTGTTTCGCGCGTGTATAGAAGGTATAAAAAAAGATTCTGATCTTAATGATCTCATGAAATCTGATTAAAGCCATCATGGAGGATTCGGATCCAACGGTCGATAAGCCTTTCTCTTTTGTGAGTGGGAGACAAGTTCCCTTAAAATCTGGAAAAACAACCAATCATAGATCGACAACAAAAAGTGCATGCTGACCACTGACGTCATCATGACGTCATTAGTTGACTATTTTATTCGAATCTTATGGTTGAGATTTACTATCCGTTATTTTAATCGGACGGTCTATATTAAGAGAATATCCTTGATGAGATCTACGGCTAGATTTGCGCCCTGTTGCGCTCACCGCCGGTGTAGCCTACGCCACTCCTACGAAGATTCCATTTCAGGCTATCTCATTGCTCCAACTTCAAATGGTCATATCTCCTTCATTTTAACTCGGATTTGGGTGAACCAAGTTGCAGCTTCTTCATTTTTTCAAGCCCTACACCATGGAAGCAAGAAATATGAGGTTTAAGTGAAGGAAGGTTATAGTTTTGGCAAGAGAAGATTCCCCCTCTTTGTTTGGTCCTTGAATGAACATGAATACTTGATAATAAATGTTTTTAGGCCATTAAAGGAGGTAAAAGAGGTGGTTGAGGTATGTTAATGATGCATTAACTCAAAGCCAAGGAGGAAGAGAAGAAAGCAAGGATGTGTTTGCTTTGAAGAGCAAGAAGCCAAGGAGAGAGAAGGTGTAAGCACCAAACTTGTCAGTACAAGTTTTCAGTCATCCCAGGAAATCGGTTGTGAGATTCTCTAACCTTTGATTTACATTATATGCATATATGTATGTTAGGGTTAGTTGTGGATGAACTGTATGCATGCTAGCTAGTTGTGGATGTATATGCTAGGCAGAGCTTGACTGTAGGGCATTGATATAAGCTCAAATTTACTGTATTATTTATTAAGTGCTTAGTGGGTGCTCCCGTATAGTGGGTGCTACACATTGTATCGGCACTACAAGCGCCATCTCAGCTTTGGATTGAGAAAATTAGGTGTGGATACTCCCGACTGTGGATGCAGTCAAAAGTAGTGTATTGAGTAGGTACGAAGCCTTTACAGGCACTACTCCGGGGATGTGGGTAAATTACCGAACCACGTAAAAATCCTGTGTTGTGGGTGTTTATTGTTTGCATTTTATATTGAAGTGCGTGAAATATGGAATGAGTGTGCACACTTAGAAGTGCCTATGAGAGGTTGAGTGTGCATACGACTGTGTGCAAACAGGGACAGGTATATCAAGTTTTTCTTGGTCAGACATCAAACAGGTTTTTGGGGATCAGAATTGGACTCACTGATTCACCCCCCTCTTAGTGACTGCCGAGTCACAACAATTGGTATCAGAGCCGATACTCAGTGACAGTTTGATCAACAACTGAGTGATCCAAAGGCAGTGGCAGTGACAGCATGACAGGTGAAGGCCATTCAGGACATGCACCAAAGTTTAATGGATTTGATTTTATCTTGTGGAAGAGGGTGCAGTCGTACCTAGGTTCACTAGGTTATGATGTTTGGACATCAGTTCTGATTGGGTACAAGGAACTTGAAGGAGGTCCGATTGACAATGAAGCTAAAAAGGCTTATTGTTACAATCAAAAGGCTGTGAATGCAATATTCTCAGCATTAGATAAGAGTGATGGCTAAGGTAATGGATTGTGACTCAGTCAAGGATATTTGGGGAAGACTGAAGAGCATTTATGAAGGAGATGAAAAAATAAAGAAAACAAAGCTTCAGACCTTCAGAGGCCAGTTTGAAAGTCTACTAATGCAAGAGGGAGAGAATATTGACACCTATATGACCAGGGTAAATGAAGTGGTCAATTCTATTAGGGGTCTGGGAGCCAATCTAGAGGATTTAGTTGTTTGTCAGAAAATTCTGAGATCTTTGTTGCCCAAGTATGACTCCAAGGTGTCAGCTATTGAAGAGGCAAAGGACCTAGACACTATTACTCTTGATCAAGTGCATGGCACTTTCACAGCTCTTGAAATGAGATGGCAAAAAGGACAAGTCCACTGACAAACAAGCTGTGTGATACCCTACTTTTTAAACTCGGTCTAATTACACGGTTGACCCGGTTTAACTATGCAGGACCCAAACTAGAGAGGGTTAAGGCGGGTTCCTTATGGACCATGATGGCGAGGGTGACTTTGAACACAGGTTGGCCAGATAAGTCCGAGTCAGTGCCAGAGGAGACGGGTGTACCCAAGCCGTGCACATGCGCATATCATAAGGCCATGTACGGATAATGCTGGTATGTAGCTGTATCCTAAAGCACATACGTATAATATACCGTGTGCCAAGAGTCGAATTCCATCAAAATCCCATTTGTTGGCAAACTTTCGGTCCTCAGGTGGGCAGTCAGATGCGCCCACCTGAGTGACCCACCCATGTGGTTACTAGTTGTTTTAGAAAGTATAAATAACCTTATTTTATGTTTTTCAATATCTCATTTATTACATTTAGAAGTTGGTGAGAAGGTTAAAGAGGAGAGAGAGAAAATAAGGGAGAAAAGAGAACGGAGAAGAGGAAAAGGGAAGGAAGAGGAAGAAAAAACGGATTTAAGTGGTGCCAAGGGTTGATCTTCCCATTCCGACGCCGGAAGAGTGATCCCCAACACGAGATCTACGATTAGAGGTGAGTAAAGGCTATGTTTCTTAAATTTTCACCAAACCCAAGTGAAGCCCTTGATTTGGGGAGAGTTCTTGAGATCTTGTAAATCCCACTTGAGATGATGAATCTAAGGTTTAATAGATGGTTTATGTGTTGATTTCGAAGGATTTGAAGAAGTGTTTACAAGGATAGAGAAGCATTGGTGATTTGTTGAACTAAGAA
Organism: Macadamia integrifolia; assembly: GCF_013358625.1. Classification (NCBI taxonomy): domain Eukaryota; kingdom Viridiplantae; phylum Streptophyta; class Magnoliopsida; order Proteales; family Proteaceae; genus Macadamia; species Macadamia integrifolia. The sequence goes on from NW_024870638.1 coordinate 35,663, forward strand.
GTGGTTTTGGGGTTTTGAAAGAAGTTCTTGAGCAAAGAAGGTAGGATGGCTTCTCAATCATTAAATCTAACTTAGATATAGGTTAGAATCGTCTTATAAGACCTTGAATGTGTGAAAAATGGGATTGGAAAAACCCCATTTGATTCCCCAAGGTTGGGGAAAGTTTCAGGGGAAAAAGACATTTTTTCACCTTCACAGGCTGGTTGAGACCGGTGGGCCGAGCTGCCCGCCTGAGGGCACCCGCCTGAGAGGGTAGGCCCTCGGGGCCAATCAGTGGGCATACCGACGGGCCGAGCTGCCCATCGGTCATGACTGGTGGGCCGACCGGTGGGCCGAGCTGCCCGTCGATCATGACCGACCTTCGACCCCCACCGATGGGCCGACCTGCCTATCGATCCTAACCGGTGGGTCGATCGGTGAGCCGACCCGCCCACCTGTGAAGACCGATGGGCCGTGACAGGTGGGCTGTCCGACCCACCCGAGAGGCCCCCAATATGATTTTTGTGTTCGAATGGACCCAAAACGGACGTTCAACCTTCTTTTATGATTCTAAACATGATTTAGTCATCCAATCTTGTTAGTTTTGACCCCAAAGTGGTGAAATGCTAACCCCATTCACTTATGATAGGTTCACCAAAATTTACGTTTTCCACGCCGGATCTCACCCATACCGGGCGTGAGTCTTTGTACATAACAAGTAAGTGGGGAGAGGACGTTTGGCTTTATTTTAAGGCTTGTTGTGCATCATTCAATTGTATCTAGATTAGCCATGTCATCATGCAAACTATGTGTAGCTTAGTTATCCTCATATGATTATGACATGCGTGTGGTGTTTTACTTTCTCAATGCTAAATGATTGATGTGCTTATGTGATGAATGATGGAATCATTGTGCATGATGCATTATTAGAATAGATGTCGTAGTCGTATTGGAAACGAGTGCATTGGTGACCGGTGGAATGGGACGCGATGGCACTATGCAATCGTACTATGTCATATACGAGCATGCAGTTTAGGATTATCATCTTTCCGTGCTACGGCCCTTCCCAACAGGGGTTGAGGTGTTGGGTTACCACTTGAGGGGAAGCAGTGGTCGCGGTTGTCGGGTCACTGTGGCGGTTAGACATACGCCTGGCTGGTCATTAGAACAGTTGGCAACCTCAGTGGTATATTCAAGAGGGCCAATCGTACTGCTTTTAAATTACTGGAGTCAGCACCTTTACTTTCTGTCATTTACTTTTATGTTGAGAGCTGGTGGTCGGCATGCTTTACTTTTTCGAGTACTCACGGTGGGCCTTCTCGACAGCCCTATGGGCATATCGCGGGATGGAGTTCGCGGCTCGTACCCAGAGTATACATGCATTGTGGTTGTAGTAGCACTAAACCCAAGATTTAGTAATGTTGTTTAGGTGGATGTGATTTAAAATGAATTGCATAGCATGTAGTGCATATGGATGTGATTGTTGCGTGGATTTGTTGTGTGGTCATTCTTTTCAATTACTGAGCTAGTGAGCTCATCCCACGTGTACACCTCTTTTAGATGATTCTGCAGGTTACCCGCCTGAAGGTCAAGGGTCGGGCCCTATAGTTGAGTTCCCCGACGAGGATTGGTGGGTCCCCGAGGAGTGTGAGCACAGTACGGATTGCTTGTGCGAGGGCTGTGCTGCGGGACCGCAGTATTGATGCCGTGCTGGGTTATACTTTTGATTCTTTTGTTGACCCCTTTTTGTGTACTTGATATGTGAATTGTTATTCTTTTTGTATAAATATCATGCCTGCGGGCCCACATGTAATTATCTATATACTACAATTTGGGTATCAAGTATATTGGGGATATTTACAGGTGAGTTAAGTCTTCCGCTGAACCTTTGAATGTTTATCTTGGAGGTGTGTATGCTATGGTTGGGTACTGTATCAGATGATCCTGACAGGTTTGGGTTAACCGGAGTTAAACCGGTCACCGGTCTGGTTATGTGTGAACGGGGTGTGACAAGCTGCTTTCAAGGCAATGAAAAACTTGAAAATTAATGAGAAGAAGAAGCAATCTGTGGAGGATACTGATGAGAGTGAAGATGAGGTTACAACTCATTTCACCAGAAAGTTGAAAAGGGGAACAGGAAAATATAAGGACAAGTTGCCTTTCAAATGTTTCAACTGTAGAAGGGTTGGACATTTTGCAGCCAAGTGTCCTAACCAAGGAAAAATAGAAAGTGATGAAGATGATAGTGAAAAGAAAAGTTATTACAAGGGAAAGAAGAAATTCTTCTCAAACAGATACAAGAAAGACAAGGACAAGAAGAAAAGTTTGGTTTCTAAGAAATGTAGTGATACATCTGATGAAGAGTCTGAAGAATCATCTAATGATGAAGATGATGAGGCTATGTTCATGGTCTCAATAGATATGGAAGAAAACAAAGAAGACTCTTCTAGCAAGGAAGATTCTACAGAAGAAGAAAAGGAAGATGAAAAATCACATCTAGAGGCTGAATTTACAGTTGCCCTTAGAGAGCTTAAAAGAGAAAGGAAGAAAGTGAAAAAGGTCACTCAAGACCTTAAGGGGCAAGAACAAATAGTTATTGAGTTGAGAGATCAAGCCAATAAGTCAAGGAAGACCTTAGATGATCTTGAGTATCAACTCTCACAGAAAACCATTGACTGCAACACTCTTGAGTTAGAGAAAGTGGCTTTGAAAGCACAACTAGAGGAGCAATATGAGATTCTTATACAATTTGATGGTTATGCAGATGAGCTATCCTTATTAAAGGCTAAGGTTGAAGAATATGAGAGAACTGAGATTGAAAGAGAAGACTTAGAAAATGAAGATGTTGAAGATGACTCTACTCTAAAAGAGCATCCTAGTAGTAAAAAGCTTAATGACATTATCAATCCTCAAATATCGACTCACATCAAATTTGGGCTTGGATTTGTTGGGGAGTCTTCCAAAAATACCAAGGCAAATGGTAAGGGAATAGTACATAATCATATCAAAGTCAATGATAGGAATGCTCAAAGAGGAAAGGCACATGTTACTACTGCTGGCAATGTCAAGAGAGCAGTACAAAAAGATAAAGTGCAGACTGGTCCAACTAGAAGAAGAAATCCATCTATATTCCATAAGACTAACCATGCTAGACAACCACAGTTGGCAAGGCCAAGCAGGAGAGCAGAGAGCAGAGAGCTATGGATACAGTCAAGGTCCTCAACAGAGGCTTAGAGCATTTGACAACTTCAGAGCTCCTTACAGATGGCAAATGAACCTGTGATGCAGAGGCACACCTTTCAAGGTTATTGTTACAAATGTAACACTTTTGGACACAAGATCTCAGATTGCAAGTTCAACATTGGTCCAAGGAGTTATGTGGATAGAAATCCTTTTGCACCCCTTTTGGAGGAAACAGTTGAGTGTTACAGATGCAACAACCTTGGACATATTGCAAGGAATTGTAGAACTGTGTTTCCCCCACAAAGACAGGAGAACAAAGGTAAGCAGAGAGTTTTCAGAAACACAGAAGATGATGAGATGGAGAGACAGTTCTCAAGACAGAAGAAAGCAAAGAAATCTAAATCTGTCAAGAAAGTTTGGGTTCAGAGAGAGAGAGAGAGTAGAAGATGAAGAAGATGCAATAACATTTGTTATTCATAGAGCTTTTAAGGCTCAAGGAGACTCTACTCCATGGATTCTTGATAGTGGTTGCTCAAGCCACATGACAGGAGATAAGGAAAGGTTTGAACAATTACATGACTTTGAAGGTGGATCCGTGAAGCTTGGCAACAACAATGGTGCCAGAATTACAGGGAAGGGGTCCATAAGTTTGAACCATGAGAAGGTGAAATCCCTTAATGTCTTGTATGTTGAAGGGCTCAAACACAATCTTCTCAGCATCAGTAAAATTTGTGACAAAGGGCATGAAGTAACTCTCACTAGTAAAGGGTGTGAGATAAGAAGATCAAGCAGTGGAAAGGTTGTAGCTACTGGACAGAGAACTTCAGGGAACTTGTACACCTTGACAGAGTTAGAGAAAGATTCTTGTATGGTCAGCATAGATGAGGAGACATGGTTGTGGCACAGAAGACTTGGGCATATTGGTTTCAAGAACCTTGCCAAGATTTCTTCGAAGAAGGCAATGAGAGATGTTCCTGAGTTGAAGAAGCTCTCCAGTCCTATATGTGCATCTTGTCAAAAGGGAAAGCAAATCAGAATCTCCTACAAGTCTAAGGAGTATTATTCCAGTTCTCCATTGCAGTTGATTCACACAGACCTATGTGGTCCTATGAGGACACCTAGCACCTCAGGAGAGAGATACATCATGTTGTTTGTTGATGATCATTCAAGAATGGTGTGGGTGATATTCTTGAAACATAAGTCAGAGGCTTTAGAAAGATTTAAGATCTTTAAGAAGCAAGTTGAGAATCAGACAGGGAAGAAGATAAAGTGTCTGAGATATGACAGAGGAGGTGAGTACAGTTGGGATGATTTTGAAGAATACTGCTATGAGCATGGTATCCGAAAACAAACTTCAGCTCCAAGAACACCCCAATAGAATGGTGTTGCAGAGAGAAAGAATAGAACAGTGTAAGACATAGCTAGAACAATGTTGGCAGAGAATGACATGGGCAAAAAGTTCTGGAAGGAGGCAGTTCTAACTGCAGTTTACATCCATAACAGATGTATGTTGAGACCTCATGAAAGCAAGACTCCATATGAAATCTGGTTTGGAAGAAGGGCTACAGCAAGACACTTCAAGGTCTTTGGTAGCAAGTGTTATATCAAGAACACAACCCAAGATTTGGGTAAGTTTGATGATAGGGCTGATGAGGGTATATTTTTAGGTTATTCTACTTCAAGTAAGGCCTATAGATGCTACAACAACATACTTGAAAAAATTGTAGAGAGTGCTAATGTCACAGTTGATGAAAAAGGGATATTCCTTCAGGCTCAGGAAATGAACTTCCAGAATTTGAAGATCTTGATGATGAGAATGACCTGGTTGATAGTAGACCCAAAAGAAAAAATGAGATTGATGTTGAACAGGCTGAGGTAGATTCAGATGAGCAGAGGAGACATAACAAAGTTGATCAATAGGAAACAGACGAGTTAATCATTGGTGACCCCACTGTAGGTGTTCAGACTAGAAGAATGAAGACCAACACATACTCTCTTCTTTCGAAGATTGAACCAAAAACTGTTGATGAGGCAAGCTATGATGAGAGTTGGATAAATGCCATGAATGAAGAACTTGATCAGATAGAGAGGAATCATACTTGGGATCTAGTCCCTAGGCTAGTTGACAAGAATGTGATTAGTACTAAATGAGTTTTTAGAAATAAACTCAATGAAGATGGTCAAGTGGTGAGGAACAAAGCAAGACTTATATGCAAAGGGTATGCTCAAGTGGAAGGCATTGATTTTGAGAAAACTTTTGCTCTAGTGGCAATACTTAAGGCTATCAGAATGTTCTTGGCTTTGTCAGTGTACAAGGGGTTCAAGGTCTATCAGATGGATGTCAAATCAGCTTTTCTAAATGAAAACTTGGAAGAGGAGGTTTACATAGAGCAGCCTGATGGGTTTCAGCTGAGTGAGGACCCCACTCTTGTGTGTAGATTGAAGAAGGCATTGTATGGTTTGAAACAAGCTCCAAGGGCATGGTACTCCAGATTGGACTCTTACTTGTGCAAGTTGGGTTTCAAGTAAGGCTTAGTGGACAGTAATCTCTAGATCAGAACTGAAGAAAGCAGTCAGCTTGTGGTGGTTGTGTATGTAGATGATATCATCTTTGGGGATCATAAAGATGAATTGTGCAAAGATTTTACTATGAGGATGCAAAATGAGTTTGAGCTGTCCATGTTGGGTGAACTATCATTCTTCTTGGGTTTGTAGATCAGTCAAAAGAAAGAATGTATCTTCATATCTCAGTCCAAATATGTGAGGGAGATGTTAAAGAGATTCACCATGGAGGATTGTAAGCCAGTTAGTACACCTATGTTGACTGGGTATAAGTTGAGCAAGGAAGATGACTCTCCATCAGTTGACCACACCTTGTATAGGTCAATGATTGGTAGCCTATTATATCTGACAGCTAGTAGGTCTGACATCTTACAAGCTGTGTGCATGGTAGCCAGATTCCAAGCAGGACCAAAAGAGACACATGTGGCAGCAGTTAAGAGAATTTTTAGATATCTGAAAGGGACTAGTGAGTTTGGGTTATGGTATCCGAAAGTCAAGAGCTTTAGTTTGTCAGCTTTTTCAGATGCAGATTGGGCCGGATGTGTAGATGACAGAAAGAGCACCAGTGGTGGTGCATTCTATTTGGGGAGTAGCTTGGTGGCATGGCATAGTAAGAAGCAAGAGTCAGTTTCTCTTTCAACTGTAGAGGCAGAATACATTGCAGCTACATCTTGTTGTACACAAGTGTTGTGGATGAAGTAGATGTTGAAGGATTTGAGTGTGGAGGTTGAGTAGACAATGCCACTGTATTGTGACAATACTAGTACTATCAATATCTCCAAGAATCCGGTGATGCATTCTAGAATGAAGCACATTGCTATCCGGTATCATTTCTTAAGAGACAAGGTGATGGAAGGTGAAGTAAGGATGGAGTTTGTTTCTACAATAGAGCAGGTGGCTGATATTTACTAAACCGCTTCCCAAAGATCAGTTTGAGTTCCTCAGACAGAAGCTGGGAGTGGTGGTTCTTCCAAAGCACTAGTAGCATTGGGAGAGGGGGAGCAAGTTGCTTGATATTGCTACCCCCATATTGGACTCAAGGGGAGTCCATTGGTTCCACCCTTTGTACTTGTTGTCAAAGGGGGAGAGAGTTACTCATCAGAGCTTTAGAGTGTATTAGTGATGAGGTGGTTGCCAACAACTCCAAAGGGAGAGATTGTTGTTTTATGGTTGTCCTTGTTGGCAACTCGGCCACGTGACGATGATGATGTGGCCAATTTGGGTGACATGGATGAAAATGATGACATGATGGTGTCTAGTATAACCGATGAGATAACAGAACTACTTGGTATGCATGGAATGGTTTGATACATCCTTAGTATGTGGTGCGGGTTTCTGGGTCAAAACTGGTAAAATTAGCATATTTACGATCGGGGGCATTTTTGATAATGAAAATGATATTTTTAGAAGATCATTTCTTCATAAAAAATATAGATTGTAATTTATCTAGTCCAGTGCATATGATTTTATCGCATTCCGATACCGTATGAAGAAGTTACGGCATTTGTGGAAATCAAGGGCAGTTTCGATATTGAAGATGAATTTTTTAAAAGAAGTGTTCTCCATGTAACAATACATCAAAAATACAATCTTTCCAACGGTTCTGATTTCATCGCGTTTCGATTCTGTATGAGAAAGATACATCATTGGAAAGGTCTAGGGGAATTTGGTCTTTTTACATGGATGATTCAGATGATTGAGTCTTCTGAAAAGTCATAGAGCATCCAGTTACGGTTCCAACGCACTTCGTTTCATCTCGATCAGATATCGTATGAAAAAGTTATAAGTGTTTTCGTAAAGCTGGTTCAAAATCCAAACCAAAAATCCATCAAATGCTCTCAGTGTTGGGTGGATTTTTCGGAATTTATTTTTGAAATTTGAAGGGCTTTTGTGTAATTTCAAGATTTTAAAGGTCTGAGTTGCAAGGGGTCTTTAAGCACTGAAATATATGGAGGCAGGGGCTTGATTATAATAAAGAAGAGTAAAGGGAAGTGAAATGGATGGTCAAGATTCGACTACATAAGCTTGATGCCCATCCAAAGGCTGCTGAGATTTTACGCTGACATGGACGAGATAGATGCTTACGTGTAGGATTTGATTGGTTAGGTGCATAATTCTTGATGCACTGGCGCTACACCTTATCAAGGCATGTTGTGGTGTTTCGCACGTGTATAGAAGGTATAAAAAAAGATTTCGATCTTAATGATCTCATGAAATCTGATTAAAGCCATCATGGAGGATTCAGATCCAATGGTCGATAAGCCTTTCTCTTTTGTGAGTGGGAGACAAGCTCCCTTAAAATCCGGAAAAGCAACCAATCATAGATCGACAACAAAAAGTGCATGTTGACCGCTGACGTCATCATGACATCATTAGTTGATTATTTTATTCAAATCTTATGGTTGAGATTTATTATCCGTTATTTTAATCGGACGGTCTATATTAAGAGATTCTCCTTGATGAGATCTACGGCCAGATTTACGCCACTGTTGCGCACGCCGCCGGTGCAGCCTACGCTACTCCTACGAAGATTTCATTTCAGGCTATCTCATTGCTTCAACTTCAAATGGTCATATCTCCCTCATTTTAACTCGGATTTTGGTGAACCAAGTTGCAGCTTCTTCATTTGTTCAAGCCCTACACCATGGAAGCAAGAAATATGAGGTTTGAGTGAAGGAAGGCTATGGTTTTGGCAAGAGAAGCTTCCCCCTCTTTGTTGGTCCTTGAATGAACATGAATACTTGATAATAAATGTTCTTAGGCCATTAAAGGAGGTAAAAGAGGTGGTTGAGGTATGTTAATGATGCATTAACTCAAAGCCAAAGAGGAAGAGAAGAAAGCAAGGATATGTTTGATTTGAAGAGCAAGAAGCCAAGGAGAGAGAAGGTATAAGCACCAAACTTGTCAGTACAAGTTTCCAGTAATCCCAGGAAAATCGGTTGTGAGATTCTCTAACCTTTGATTTACATTATATGCATATATGTATATTAGGGTTAGTTGTGGATGAATGTATACATGCTAGGTTAATTGTGGATGAACTGTAAGCATGCTAGCTAGTTGTGGATGTATATACTAGGCAGAGATTGACTGTAGGACATTAATATAAGCTCAAATTTACTGTATTATTTATTGAGTGCTTAGTGGGTACTAAGCACAGGGAGTGGGTGCTCCCGTGTAGTGGGTGCTACACATTGTATCGGCACTGCAAGTGCCATCTCAGTTTTGGCTTGAGAAAATTGGGTGTGGATACTCCCGACTGTGGGTACAGTCAAAAGTAGTGTATTGAGTAGGTACGAAGCCTTTACAGACACTACTCCGGGGATATAGGCAAATTATCGAACCTCTTAAAAATCCTGTGTTGTGGGTGCTTATTGTTTGTATTTTATATTGAAGTGCGTGGAATGTGGAATGAGTGTGCACACTTGGAAGTGTCTATGAGAGGCTGAGTGTGCATACGACTGTGTGTAAACAGGAACATGTATATAAGATTTTTCTTGGTCAGACATCAGACAGGTTTTTGGAGATCGAAATTGAACTACTGATTCACCTCCCTCTCAGTGACTGTCAGGTTACAACAGAGTATGTATCTCTTTTCATATTATGGATGGATATTAATCCTTGTTTTTTAGCTAAGCTTCATGAGTAAGAGCTTTCTATATCTCTTATATTTTGTGGAGTGTTCTACCACCTTTAAAAACACATTATACCTAGAATGCCTAACAACAAAAAGATGATACGATCGAACAAATTGGGGTGCCTAATCCCTTCCCGAAATTGTAATTCAAGTTCCTAGACCCTAATAATCTAGCTGACGTCTCTTAACCCTATTCACAAATCTCTTCTCCCGAAAAGAGGAGGTGAGGTGGAGGACACATGGCTACCCTCACCATGTCATGTCGTACCAACATGTGTGTGTTGAATCCAGATCGATTTAGACCAGATCGGCCACTCCACATAAAGCCGTTCTGGTCCTCTGGAACAGTAGAATTGGCATTGGTCCGGGCCAATTCCGATCCATATCGGCCAGTGCTTTAAACCCAGCTTGCATTGCTTTCAGACAGGAAGGATGAAGATTTGCATCCTCCCGTGGGTCATGCTAGTTACCTTCGGAATGAATCTAAGAATGCCCGGACGCTTGCATTTATTCCCAGAATTTTGACTCAGCGATCATAAGAAAAGCATCTCTTCTATGTCTACACTCTTTTCGAACTTATAATTCAGACGCATCGACTTCTCCTCTTGCTTCTCTGTTTAATCTGCTTGAAATCGTGTAAGAACTTGGCATCCTTTTTAAATATCCCTCTTCTATGGTATGGAGATCCATCTCTTTTATTTCAGATCTATTTTGGTGCTTTTGACTTAGGTTCTTCATTCTTTTTTGATTTTTGGTTTATTTAGTGGTTAAATTTCATGAAACTTTAATTATAGTTTATTTAATGGATTTTTTATTGTAATTATGATGTCTACTTGGGGATTTGGGTTTCATATTTATCGGGTTCTGATGATTTGTATTGCGTGGCTTGATGGATTGAATTTTAACGAAAGATTAAGAAGAGAGGTAACTTAAATTTCTTCTTTTTTGGATATGTGGCTGACGGGTTTTCTTTGTCTCAGTTTCTGTTTGATGAATCTCACTTCTCTTGATAATTGATTGAGCTATTTTTCTTCTTCTTTTTTCCTTTGGTGATTTAGATTTTTTTTTCGGGGGGGTGGGGGTGATGGGAGAGGAACACTCTGTGTGCTCATCAACAATTATGGTGATAATCACTTAAATTTTGATTCTCTGTTTTGTAAAATAATATTGGTTTTCTTATTCGTTTAAGCTACTATGCTACAGATGCCTATGGTTACTGATTAGTTCTCTTTTTTTTTTTGGGTAGAATGATTAGTTCTTTTCTGGGTTTAGTTAAATCATATATTGTAATTCGGTTTGTGGATATGTTCAATATGAATTTTCAAATATAAATTATATCGATATTTACTGAACCTCCAAAAACACCAGACCCTATTCCACATATACCTCAAACAAAGTCAATGACAACCTACAAACCACAAGCACCATAGAGGCCAGGACCCCATGAGCGTAGAAACGCAACCCTAAAACGATAGAGAAGATAATGGAAAAATAAGAACAAGCAATGCACACAGATTTACGAGGTTTAGCAAGATTGCCTACGTCCCCGGTGAGATGAGATCCTGCTTCACTATCAATGGAGAATATGGTTACAGCGCTCGTCCCTCACACCTCTCTGTATTGCTTGCATTACAGAGAAAGAAACTCTCGCTATAAATATATAACGAAAAAACCCTAATCTGGAAAGTACACAATTGCCCTTAAATAAAAAATTAGAGCAGGGGGCTACGCTCCCCTACACCCCCTGCTGTGCAGGGAGGGCTCCTGCCCCCTCTTGCAAGCCCCACAACTCACTAACCGGCTAGCGGGACCGCCGTCCTGCCTGTCGAGGCTCTGCACCAGTACTTCCTGGATTAAACTATGACGGAATACAAGACATCGTACACCAACAATGAGGCCATGACAATAGCCATCTAGAGATCACACAATGGGATGAGAATGTCCTGATATTGGTTTTGCATTTCACCATAATGGTTATTGTTTCAGGCCACTTCCACCAAATGCAAAACCTCTGTCCATAGAAACTGATGATATAGTTCCCACATCCACATTTCATAATTCTGTTCTTTTCAACAACCGCAATGCATACTTTGTCTTCCTTTGGGGAAGGAGAGCCCCAACCCTTTCTTCACTTCAAGAACTTCTCTTCGTGCTTCTTTAACAATGGGGCAGCTGTTCCTTTTATTTCCGTACTCCTTCAGCTGGACACATGCATCTGATCGAACAAGCTAAGCATTCGAGATCAGTTTCTCCCCCCCCCCTTTTCTCTCTCTTTTGCATGCACTGAGATGGGATTTGATACCTTGGAGTGCTTGAAAACAGTAAGAGAAAGAGAATATAGAAAGAAACTAAAAAAGGAAATCTGAGATTCCACTTTGTTGATCTCTCTTACAGAAGTACAATGAACTTGATTTAACTCCATTTTGGTACCAAGCAATGAGGGACATTTGGAATGCACAATCCTTGGTACTAAAGTACTATAATTTTGATAATTTGATACTGCCTGAAGATGTGTTGAATGATGCTTGCATGAATGATGGATGGATATGGAGCAATACAATGATATTATTTCTTTAGTTATTCGAGACGGCCTATTTCTGGGATTAAGATTGTACTCATATTATTCGTTTATGACACAGGTGATTAATGAAAAATCAAAGCATTTCTGCAGTTTCCAGTTACAACTGCATGGCTGTTGTGGCTCATGTGGCATAGATGGGATCAAAAATTCTTTTATACGTGCTCCAAATACATCAAATCTTTGTGGGAGATTGATAACAGGGCATTCAATGGTGGATCTTAAAGCCCCACCTTTCCCAAACATTGTTTATAGGCGTATACAACCATCTGATTTTCAAGTTCTTGTACGGATCCACCATGATTTATTTCCGATCACGTAAGATGGTTTTACCTGATTGTTATCTATGTCGCTCAAACTTTAGTTTGAGAATATTAGTTTATCACTTTTCATAAAAGTTTTGGAAACATTTTTGATGGACATGATTTTCCAGATACGAGTCTGAGTTCTTCCGCAATGTTGTCTATGGTCGTGATATTGTGGCTTGGGGAGTTGTTGACCGTAGTCGGCCTGGCGGTCAAGATGATGAACTTATTGGATTTGTCACGACACGTATTATCCCAGCAAGTGAAAGTGAGGTAAGCACCTATATTGATATATTTCAAATGCATAACGTATTCAGAATTCCATTTGGAGGTTCCCAATTCATCCAACCAAATATTGGTCACACAGATAGGGGATATGCTCAGATATGATTCTTCAAGGACTGAACAAGTGCTAGTTTATATTTTGACGCTAGGGGTAGAGGAGGCTTACCGAAATCTTGGAATAGGTAAGGTCTGAGTACTCTTGTGCCTCCATGATTCTCTTACAGCTATGTAATGATGTCTCTGGCCTTGAATTTTCAGCTACATCACTTATTCGGAAGGTTATCGAATATGCATCTAGCATTCCTACTTGTCGAGCAGTTTACTTGCATGTAATTGCTTACAATGAACCGGCAATTCGTTTCTACAAGAAGACGTCATTCAAGTGTGTACGGAGGTTGCCAGACTTTTATTACATCAGGGGCCAGCATTATGATTCATATTTGTTTGTATACTATGTAAATGGCGGTCGATCTTCTTGCTCCCCACTGTAAGTGATATATCCATTTCTTTCATTGATAAGGCTGCATAAGACCTTCTTACTGGGGAAAATGGGTTGTGAAGTTAATCACTTTGAAGTTTGAACTGACTTGCTGTAGAAATATGACAGTGAAGTCAACTGTCGTGGACCCATTTTACTTGGAAATATTAGTAAATTCAGTGAGTCATTTCTAATAATTATTTATATTGCTATTTACCATCACCTTATTAATTAAAACAGAGCATGAATTTCCCTGTCATTGTTGTCCATTATCTTAATCATTTCATATTTCTTATCAGTCACTTATCCAGGAGTTTAAATTTTCCTCATTATGGTTTCAGTTAAAGTGGTTGAGACTATCGACATAGCCTGTCGCTTGTATGTGCTTGCAAATTTTTCAGGGGTTTGATTTTTTTTTATTTTTTTTAATTCTGCAGAGAGATTGTTACCACTGTAGCAACATATGTGAGGAGCCTTTTCAAGTCTCTGGCTGCAAGGTTATGGAAGAATGAAGAGAAAAAGTTACCAAGATGGCCCAAATGTAGAGAAAGCAGTGGCCTTCTGACTACCCAAAACAAAGGAATACTCATAACTGAGAATGCTGGTTGTCAATGTGTCTAGTATAAAAATCCTCTTTGCTGCTTCTATTGAAACTCAAAAGGTCATAAATCAAGTGTTTTAACCCTTGTAAGGATTTTATGTAGCCAACCACTCTCAGATGGGATAACCTTGGTTGAACTAGGTCAACTTTAACCATGTGTTAGTCCTCTTTGGCTGACTAAAAGATCTCAAATGTCATAGATTCACAGTAACCTCTTCCTTGGCCCCCTTTGTTATTTTTTTATTGTGATTTTACCACTTCCTTGAGGGTATAATGAAAAAGTTATTAAAGCAACTCTCTTTCATGTTTCACTTCAAGACTTGGGTTGCATGTATGTGAATGCTTGGAGTTGTGTTTATTTCTTGTTTGCTGATATTTCTGCTGTCATAACTTACATTGCTAACTTGCCTTGTAACATCACACTGAGGAGGGAAGGGTGGGGGGGAGCTTTGTCATTAAGAAGCATGAAATTCTTGTGAGAATGCTGGTCTTAGCTTCTTGTGGGCACACCAAAAACTGCTTTAGCATCTTTCACCTTAGCTATGGTTAAAAGACACTTTAATTTGGTCATTTGTCTAGTTCCTGAAGTGGTATCTGTTTGTAACAAAAACAAAGCGATTATGATATTAGGGGGGGGGGGGGGGTGTGAAGGTGCAGGACAGACTTGAAACACCTCTCTAGAGCACTACTGCATAAATGTAGTCCGATGAAACTATATCTAATGTTTGTCTGCAAAACCACATCTAATGGACATTATATCCTCAGAAGGATCCTGAAGGCCTCTTTGGTGCCTTTCTCATGATTGTGCTTGGATTGGGTAAGAAAAGGCTACTGAAAAGGGAAGTAAAGGAAAATTAACTTCTGTTAACTTGATTATATTGGGGGTGAAGAAGGTTCAGTGGATCAGTTGATCAACTGGCAACTGATACAAATCATTCGGGTTGGGCAGAACATACTTTGAGGTTGAGATGCAGATATGTTCAACACAAAGCATGTTGGTTGGCATTGCCACAGATATCAATTGTTGCATCAAGATCTTTTGATTAGCAGTTATTACTAGAGCAAAAGTTTCTTGGCAATTTTTAGCTGCTGTATTTTGTGAGGAAATTAGTACCTTTGGTATTTTTCAAGCAAAATTTGTACTAGAAATTTGCATTATTACAACATCAACAAGAGGGCAACTCAGTTCTGGCACTTTTTTGCCTATGGAGTCTTCGGCTGAGTGGACATTTTTTCTCCTACCATGCTTTCTTCATCACATCCAGGTTCAGCTCAACGAATTCTTCTCATTGTCAGGGTTGACTCCTCATTCTTGTTCTATGTTTTGCAGTATGACAGGAACATTTGTATGAATAAGCCATACAAGTGGAATCACTGCCGGTTCAGTTGGGTAGCACAGAAAGATATGTACTAACCAGAGGGCACAGAAGGCACACCAGGAAGGGGTTGAGAGAAGAAGAAGGATATGGGGATATCTTGTAAGATTTTTGACAGAAACGGAAATAAAATTGGAAAATCTTAGGATCGAGATATGCTAAAATCCAGGGAAATAGTGATCTCCTGGTTCTGTATAGCAATCAGAACGAGCTTGATGTAAAATCTTCCTCCGATCCTTTTTTTTTTTTTTTTTTTTTTTTTTTTAACATAATCTCAGCTTGTATAAGACGTCATGCTCATACAACTCACATCCTCACACTGGGGATCAACCGGTGATACACGCACAGTATTTACGCCCAGTTCTTTTGGTATGCTAACTCAGACTGTCATTTTAATTTAAGGGAATACTTAGCCAGGAACTGCAAGTCTTCCAGTTCATGTGGGACGCCATGCCAACATGATTCATACCCTCACATAGGGGTTCTGCTCTCAGGGACTAAACGGCCACCTTGCCTCAACGTCCAGAGCATAAAGACCTATTCTTTTGGAATATTACTGGAAGAACAAACAGTATGAACCTAAGGCTACATAGTCTGATTGGCAGATGTACCGATCTAGATCTAGAGCTTTAGACTACTCTCTGGTTATATATCAGTCCACTACTCCTGATATAATACAGAGTTCAAGTATCATAATCGCTCCCTAAGAAAGATCTTCGATCTTAACCTTCTTTCAGTCATTACGGAGTTTTAAGAAAGGGAATTTACAAAATAAAGGGAAAAATTTCTGTCTGAATCTTACATCATATCCTTTTATCCTTCTTGAGAGACTACTCACGCATGTTTAAATTAAACCATAAACAGAAGTATAAGAAGAAGCAAAAATTAAAAGAAGAGCTTAACTGGATCTAGCAGCCAGAATCGAGAGGCTCGACTGTAGGCTTCAGTCTGATGCTAGAAGAAGAAGCTCGGATGTATTAAAAAGAAAGAAAGATACTTACAGGAATGATGAACTTCTTTTATTGTATTGGAGATATCCTATAATACTATTACAGAGCAAAAACTTTTAAGAAAATTCAAAGGTGGGAGTCCTTCCCTTCTGAAGAGTTCCTCCTCCTTTATAAAACAAAATTTACAAGGTATATTACAGAGTTTTTTGAAGTCCGGAAAGATCCGGATAAGTCTTCTGGTTTCTTCTATAATTGGTCTTCTTTTTCAAAGCTGAGGGCCCACCTTTTTGGACATTTCCACAAGTGTTGGCCAAACACTTTGTTTTTCCAAAAAGGGTCTTCTACTATTCTGGTGAAGAGATTCTTCTTTTGCTGGTTGTATCTTGGTCTTACTGGGTCTTTATCTGTCTTTTGCTAAGTCCGCCGTGGATGCACTGGAGGCTTCCGGGTGGAAACTGGAGTCTTCTGGATAAAAATGTTTTTCAAATATATTTTCTATTTTAGATTTTATATTTTCTGAACTTGCTTTTGTCATAAGAATCTTCTCGTATTCTTCTTTCTTTTTGATTGATTCTTCCATCTTCTGGATTCTGTCAAGAAGATTTTCATATGCTGGTGGTGTTGGGATGCTTGTTGTATCAACTTTTGCTTGCTGAAGAAGACGTAGAGCTTCTTTTAACTCATCAACTTCTTGTATCTTTGCTGCTAGCTGATGATGATATCTTTGTTCAGATTCTTTAATAGCCTGGAGTTCTATTTTAAGCTGAGCCTCATTCTTTTGTATCTCTGCAATTCTTGAGCTTGTTGTATCACATTGGTCACATTTGATCAATGCATCTTTAAAACTTGTTGTATCCCTGACCTTAGACAGTGGAAGTCTAAGAGCTGGTGTTATAAAGAAATTAGGTCCTAGATTACGTCGTGCGTAATCCAGTGCTTCTTCTAATTTATGAAATCCTTTAAACCAAGGGTGCTTGGGATAATTCTTTAATTGTTGTAAAACTTCTGTCCATCTATCATATACTCCAGGATTATGTCCTTCAATAAGAACATAATATGGATAATTCTCTTTTCTTGCTTCTTTTATCTTGGCAAATTGATAACTACAGCAGTTTATGCTGGTCATAAAATGCTCTCTTCTTTGCTTGTTATATGGATCTTTTAAGATCTTATTATATGATACCCACAGATTATCAAGAATAATCTGTTCTTCGGTACCTACTGTATACATACTTCTGAACCCAAAAGGCTCATCTATCGGCTTTAAATAACTTCTTCCATACTGAATCCCATTATCTGGGGCTGCTTTCATACTTCCTCTTATTCCAATATTTCCAAAAACTTGTTGTAACATTTCTGCTGTTTTTCTTGTTGTATCAGGAGAGGGGCTCCTTTCTGGTGTCATAGGCTTCTTGCCTTTGTCCATCTTCTTTTTGTATCTTTTGTATACTTCTTCTAATCTGGGGAATTGATCAGAATCAGGAGAGAAACTCCTTCTTAATTCAGATCTTTTTGA
Source organism: Macadamia integrifolia (assembly GCF_013358625.1). Classification (NCBI taxonomy): domain Eukaryota; kingdom Viridiplantae; phylum Streptophyta; class Magnoliopsida; order Proteales; family Proteaceae; genus Macadamia; species Macadamia integrifolia. The sequence goes on from NW_024870638.1 coordinate 53,110, forward strand.
CTTCTGAAAATTATCAAACTTATGTTAGTAACTTAGGTAAACATTCCCGAGATAAATAGTCTGCAATATAATTATCATTTCCTTTTATATGTTCTATTTTAATTTTATATCCTTTTCCTAGAATTAATTCTCGGAAAATTAACCATCTTCTTGTACTTACTTTTTTCTCGTTAAGAGTTTTATAAAATTTTACTATGGCTTCACAATCTGTTCTTAGTGTAAAACTTCGTAATATTATAAAAAAATCAAATGCTTGTAATCCTGCTATTACTGCTTCTATTTCACAATCAATTGGACTTAGATTTTTTCTTTTATGTATACCAGAGGCATATCTACAAATTTGTTCTTCTTTTTTACTACTATATTCATTTGGTCTAGTTTTTAAAATTGCTCCCCATCCTTCTATTGATCCATCAGTTTCAATTATCTTATATTCTGAATCATATGGATATCTTAAAGGTGGAATAATTTTTATTATATCTTTTATTTTTTCTATTAAAATTTTATCTTGGGAGTTAAAATTTTTTTTCTCCTTTTGGATTTGTTTTAGAATATAATGGTCCTATTATTTTTCCTAAATTTGGAATAAAATCTCTTGCCTGGTTTACCAAGCCTATAAAGCTTTTTATTTCTTTTGTAGTTTTTAATTCTGAGGGAAATTCTAGAATTTTTGTAGCAATATGGGGTTGTAATTTTATTTTTCCTAATCCTATTTCTAATCCTAAGAATTTAATTTCTTCTTTTCCTATTTCCATCTTTTTCTTAGAAACTACCAATCCATGTTTATAAAATTCGGAGAATATCTTATGTAGATGTGCTATATGTTCAAGTTCTGTTTTAGAGAACACTAATATATCATCTATATAAACTATACAAAATTCTCTGTAGGTTAGAAAAATATCATCCATTCTTCGTTGAAAAACTGCAGGTGCATTTTTTAATCCAAAAGGCATTACATTCCATTCATAATGGCCTTCAGTTGTTGTAAAAGCTGTCCATGGTTTAGATTCTTCTTCAATAGCTATCTGGTGAAATCCAGATTTTAAATCAAATTTTGAAAAAATATTGGCTTTTTGTATAAATTGTATAAGAAAATTCTTTTGAGGTAAATTGTATGCATCATCTACTGTATTATCATTTAATCTTTTATAATTTATTACCATTCGGCTTTTTCCTCTTCTTTTCTCACTTTCTTTCATAACTATCATAGCTGCTGATCTATGTGGGCTATTAGATTTTCGTATTAGATTTAATTCTAATAATTCTTTTATATGAAGTTTAAATTGTTCCGAATCTATTGGGTGATATTTTGGTACTCCTGAATTTATTTTTAAATTTTGGTTTATGATTTCTATCTTCATAATAGGTTTATCTTTTTTCCAGTATCTTAAGGGGTTTTTGTCTTGAATTATTTCTATTTGTTCTAACCTTTTTATAGTCTGTTTAATACTATCTGAATTTTCTAGAATAGCCAAAATTAATGATGGATTTATTCCATCATCAAAGTTTATTAAATCTTGTTCTGGTATTTCAAAGTCTTCTGTAATATTTTCTTCTATTGTTTCCTCAATATTACTTATTACATCCTTATTTATTTTACACTGTCCAGGTATATCACAAGGACATTCATCAAATATCTTCTTATCATTTTGTTTGATTTTTAGATAAGGTGGATAGGTTGGTGTTTGTGTAATATTTTTGAATATTATAATACTATGTTTATTTACATATAATCCTCCAGATTGTGCTAATATAAATCCTAATCCTAATAACATATCCCAAGGACATTTTCTAAGATAAACATTATTAAGTGGATAATCAATTGAATATTTTTCACATACATCTTTAAAACTTATTGAAGCTGGTTTTAATTTATATTTATATTTAGTTTCTATTCCATCAACGGATGTTGCTATTGTTGGTTTATTTATTTCTTCAAAGTCATTTTTATCAAAGAATCTTGGATTTATTATAGAACTGGTACATCCTGTGTCAATTATGGCTTTTAGATATACTATTTTCTTATTTATTTTTATTCTACAAAGTGTTTGTAAATTATTCAAACTATTCTTTACTTGACAGAATATAGTTGTTTCTTTTTGAATAATTTCTGGTTTTTCAATAGTAGCTAATGTATAATTTTCTATAACTTGGTTACTAGTACTGGCTATATCTGTTGATCCTAATCCTCCTATTCTTTTTATATCGGGTCCTTGTTCATAATTTGGTAATATTATAGCCTGAGCTATTTTTTGTCCTGGTTTTATGGTTTGAGCTAGTTGAGTAAAATTTCTTATTATTATATGGATATTATCTTCATAGTCAGAATCTAAGATTCCTCCTATGACCATTAATCCTTTTGCTGCCATGCTAGATCTTGTTTCTAATTTTATTCCATATTTTTCTGAAATAAAATATCTAACTTGAGCGTCTATTATAGTAATATCATTGGGTAATAATACTATTTCTATAGGTGAGAAAATATCGTATCCTAAAGATCCTTTTGTAGACTTGGCTGGTTTTATTCCTCCATTTTCAATAATTTCCATCCATTCTATTCTTGGTTCATTGTCTATTCTTGGACTATAATCTTCTTTACCTTGTAACTGTGCTTTTATTATAGTAATTTCATCTTCCAAAATCTCAACTTTCTTAGTAACTATCTTATCCTGTAATCTCACTATTTTTTCATCAACTTTTGGAATGATTTCTGATTTATCTAAACAGTTCTTACACCTTTCTTCAAAACATTTTTCACATTTATATCGTAATGTTATCCATGGATATCCTCTACATTTTTTACATGCTATATCATGTGATCCTGATCCATTTTTCCATCTATGATTGTCTTCTATGCATGTATCTGTTAATACACATATATTTTCTTCTAAGTATTGTTGCATAACACTAGGTATTTCTTCTTCATTGTCTCTATCTTCAATGTTTGGATTATATATCTCTATAGATACAATGCTGTATATTGATTCTGTATCACTTAAATCATCTTCAACATCTATCAAACAGCATTTTGAATCTTGTACTACTAAAGATCTCTTTGTATCCTCATTTATTCTTCTTGGGCATTTTGATGCTAAATGATCATCTCTATCACATATAAAACATCTTAATTTTTTCTTATAGATTCTATCTGGATCATACATCCTAGCATGATGGTCTTTATTTAAAAATGGTCTTCTTGCATCAGATCTTCTAAGATAGTATCTCTTCTGAGGTCTATAATTACTTCTCTTCTGATATCGGGGCCTATATTGTGGTTTCTGTAATCTTGTTCTTATATTTTGTTTTCTTTTATAAATATCTTTTCCTTCCTTTCCATATATCTGAGGTACATATATATCTTTACAGAAATTATATTGTTCTTTCTGAAATTGTTGTTGGATTTGGATAGTTATACATTTTTCTTTTAAGCATTTTATGATATGTTGTATTCTAATTCCTATATTATCATTTTCTGGTATGTTATTTATAGGGTGCCATTTTTGTCTTATTTCTTCTCCTAATTGTCCTGGTAATTTTTGAAATAATTTATCTTTTATTGATTGAGTAAAGTAGTTACCACTTATACTTGCAAAATAATAATATTCTTTTAGAAAGCTTTTTGCATACCTATAATCTGTTAAAACTAATCTTTCTAATTGTGCTAAGGCTTCTGTTTGTTGTTCTATTCGAGAACTATTAGGATCTCTTCCTGTTGCTAACATATGTATCTTATTAACAAAATTATATGGATTTGGTCCAAATGTTTTTAATGTTCTAAGTTCTTCTGGATATTCTACTTTATATCTTTCCCAATTTGCTTTCATTGTTTCTCCTAAAAATGTTTCTAGATATTGATATAATTCATCAGTTTCTTGTGGTTCTTTGAATTGTAAACAGTCATTTAAAACTTTGCTTTTCCATATATCGAGTACTGAGTCTAACTTTTGTGGATCATGATATCCTATATTTAATATTTTTCCTGATTCTTTTCTATCTGCGAATACTACTGGTTCTTCTATTGGCATTCTTTTTCCTCTGGGTTTATAAAATTTGAAATCATTTTTTGGTTGGTCTAATTCTGTTGGTTCTAGTTTCCATCTTGGTCTATTTCCCCAAGCCATATTTGGGTTATTAGGTCCATATGGTCTTGTTTGATCATAGGTTACATCATTCATTGCCTCTATATTTTGTAACTCTTCTATATCAGATTCTAAACTTTCATTTATATCTTCATTAATTTCTTCATTTATTAATAATCTAGGATTTTCTTCACTTATTTCACTGGTTTTATCAGTAATATTTTCTTTTTCGTTTAATTTTTTTTTTATAAATCTATCACCTCTATCTATTAATTCTTCATTTTCTGTTATAACTCCTGATTCTATTGCTAGATTTTCTAATCTTATTTTATCTTCTTTAAAAAGTTCAACACCTAGTTTTCTTTTATATAAAAGTGTTCCTATTAAACCATACTTATCATATTGTTTTAATATTTTTATTTCTTCCTGTGTTATTATTCTATCTTCCATTATCATTATTAGTTTGGTTTTCTAATTCTCTTATCAATCTATCTCGTTCTTCATTATCCATAGTATCTGTTGTACTGCTTTCAGCTTCTGGTTTTGTTTCATAATCTAAAAATCTTAATCTATAATTATTATTACTATCTTGATATATCAAACTATCTCTTGGTACATAAACTGTGTTGGAATCTTTATCTTCTGTTATTCTACTTAAATTCCATTCTTGTCCTGCTAATATTATTGGGTCTATTTCTGGGGGTTTTAATAATTTACTATACTTAGATCCTATTCCTTCAATAACTTCTTCAATCGAAACTTTATAATTTGTTGTAGAATTATTAGTTATTTTTCCTATTAATCCTATACATATCATTAAATTATCTCCTTTAAAGGAATCATATCCTTTTGTCATAACTTTTATTTTTATATATTTTGGTAGTTCTTTTATTTTTAATTGAAAGTCTGGTGCTACATAATATAATGCTTTATTATTTGATAAATCTACTTCTGTCATAGCTAATAAGGCTTGTTTTAACTGGGTTTTAAGATCCCATCTTTCGTCTATTAAACAAATCAGAACTTTCGTTCCTACCTTTTTTCTAGCAAAACCTTTAATTCCTATTATAAATAATCCTAAATGGAAATATCTTTTATTTGCTAATAAAAGTTGTCTAATTGATTCTTGACTTATTACATCAATAGTTTCTACTTCATCATTTGATACTGATAAAGTAACTTCCTGATATCCTGAAAATAAGCTAGTATCTCTTAAAAAACTATTATGTGCATATAATTGTCTTGGGTTTATCATACGGGCTTGTTGTGTACTAAATCTTGTAATATCTGATTCAACATCAACTATTTCTTCTAATCTGATAATGAATTCTATTATATTCACTTACAAGATATTCTATAAAGCTGAAATAATTTAAATAAACTGAAAACATGAGATATTCTAAATTTATTCTTTAATATCAAATGTTCAGTATTCCCATAAATTCATTATAGGTTTCCTATTTTTATAACCTAGAACATGATTTTTATTAACAATCATCAATCCTACATCTTCAAACTTATTGTAGGATCATCTCTAAATTTTGCAGTGTCATTGGTTGCTACCAAAATGTTCTTATGTTAGTAAATGTCCATGATTCTTTTCTGCAGGATCAATTGGGCGATGCTTTACATTGAATTAGGCAAGTTATAGGCCTTGTATGTGGGTTGCTGTGGGGTGCTGCCCCTTTC
>NW_024870638.1:58897-131351 GCF_013358625.1 Macadamia integrifolia
AAAAAAAAAACCAAAACCGTGATAGTTGTTCTTATTCAATCAAACTCGTTGAATTAGACTCAAGAGTCAGATCAAGGATTTAGGGGATCGATATCGATCTGGATCGGATCAGTCTATTTTACTCTTATTTTTTTTTAGATATATATATATATACATATATATATTTATCATTTTACCTAGGGGTGTCAATTCTTAAATCGAACCAGTAAAACCGGTCGGACTGAACCGATAACAACACAGACCAAACCGAATCGAAGCCTTATTGGGTCGGTTTGGTTTGGAGTATTGCAACCCCAAAACCAAACCGAACCGCACAGGAAACCGGATGAACCCAAAACCAAACTGAAACCGGCTCAAAACCCAGACCGAAACCGAAACCGAAACCAAACCGGTAAGAAACCGAAACACTCCAAAATTCAGTAAAAAAATCAAAATTTGCATAGTTTTGTAAACATTTGTATGGAAAGTCGAATCCAAACTGGACCAAAACCAACCCGGTTACAAATCGATTTAAGAAACCGAAGACAAATCGAAACCAGACCGCACCGAAACCGAAACCAAACCGAAACCGGAATTTCCTTATTGGTTCGGTTTCGGTTTCAACTTTTCCACACCAAAACCGACTAAACCCGGACTGAAACCGAGCCAGACCCACCGATTGACACCCCTACATTTTACGATTTTTACCCCTAAAATGATAGGAAATACCGATCCAAATCAGTCAGGATCGGAGATCGATCTCAATTAATACCGATTCAATAGGATGAATACGAGACCGATAGGCTTTTTTTTTTATAAGGAAATACGAGACCGATAGTTGAAACCGTGTTCAGGATCGCTATCGTATACTTAAGTCTCATCTTATTTCCGATAAAACACCCCCAAAACCCAAAACCCAAAACCCTCTACTTTGGCCCTTCGTCTCTCTCGCTCTTCCCAGCTGCTCTGGTGTGGAATCGGATCGCAGGTGAAGTTTGACTCTACTCGCAGGTGAGTGTTCCTACTCTATCACTTTCTCTCTGTGTTTTTTTTTTCTTCCGCTTTCCACCCTCGCAAGGAACCCTAACAAGGATGAGACGCTACCTCCATCGCAGGTCTCTCTCTCTGCCCTGTTTTTCACTCTTGTTGCTTCTCCATCAATTTCTTCTTCTTCGAAGCAGAACCAACAAAACGCCCGCGCGCTGCTCCCTCTCTCTAATCTATACTGTGAAATCCTAGGGGGAAATCGTGATTGATCCTAAGATAATTTTGATACATGTAAGAAATAAACCCCCAGATAGCCAAAATCAAAGCAACCACCTTCACCCCATCATTTTTGTCGTGAAAAAATAACAGACCAAATATTGGAACAATTGGGCAAAAATACTGTACTAATGACATTGCTAAAGAGTTAAGACACCTCAAATATTAAACCCAGTGCATCAACTGTAAAAGTTTTCCATACCATAGCAGTCCAAACTAAGATCATCACATAAGTTAACCCTTCCAATTTGTTCCATCTCGCCCTTTAGACTCCACCATTCTCCACTACCGGAAAGGCCCACCAAGCAAACACATGTTGCAGTTATTGCTGGGGTATATTTGCATCTCCAATATCACAGAAAATTTATTCTTTTTCAGAACATCCTAAGGCGGGTAAGTGAAAGTAATAGGGAGAACAGGGCAGATGCACCTTAAAATCCAATCACATTTTGTACCTTTGTAACTCCTGTGGTTCCATTGGACTCAGTATGGAGAGCAAGGAATGAGGCAGAGATGGTGAGGAGCACTACTGAATTAACCAGAACAGGAGTGAACTTAAGGGAGTTGATGAAATAGGAGAATAGTGCATTAAAAGCCAATTGGGTTGCACAAACAAGAGAAGATGTGGAGACAGGGAGATATAACAACCCATATGCATAAATCAAGTTATCACCAGCACTGAATATACCTAAGAAGGTGTAAAGGAGTACGAGGGTGATGATAGAGGGTGACCTATTGTTGGAAGTATTGGTATGGTTTGGGATAGATGGTTTATAGTAGAAGTAGATTAGAAGGGAGAGGACAAATGGAAAGCCTGCAGTTACAACAATAGTTTGCATCCACTTGCTATTTCCACCTTTGTTATAATAGTCTCCCTAGAAAAGTTGCAATGGATTGAGAGAACAAAGAATGTGTAAAGTGCCATTAAGAACCACCACTTGTAGCCTCTTTTTGGTGTAGGAAGTCGGGGTTGGGTGATGACGGCTTCATCTTTGGCCAGGTTTGGTTCTTGCGCTTCTAAATCATTAAGAATTTGTAGTTTTGCACTTCTGCACTTCTGGTCCTAGACTTGCAGCCCATTTAATAACAATACCTACTCTTCTAGCTAGCCAGACTATACTGACTTAGTGATTTCTCAATCATGTTCAAACTAGCCTAACAATGTTTCATATTAATTTGTGTTAAGTTTGTCTCATATGGGGGTGTAGCCCCCCGCGGTATGGTTCGACCAGATCGATTGCAACCTGATAGGTCGACCCGCGACTTGGAGTATATAATGTACTGTTGTCTTGTTGAGAAAGTCATTGTATTATGGGGGGGTTTTCGAGCTAGGGTTTTAGGGCGAGTTTTCTCACCACTGCTTGGGTTTAATCTCTCTTCTGCATAGTGAAACATCTTTTTCTTCGCCCGAGGACGTAGCACATCACATTGGTGTGTGGATCTCATTAAATCTCTGTGTCGTGCGAATCTGTTGTCTCTTTATTTCGTATTTCTTGGTGTTTGATCTAACAATTTGGGTTAAGTGTGACCATAATGGCGTGTCTGTAATTATTGGTTTTAGTGCTAAGAATTGGTTTTGTATGTGTGTGTGCCAAACACTATTTTTCTGTTCTTTTCTTTTTCTAAAGAAACTTCTGGAACAGTTTTACCAAATACTGTTTCTTTTTCACCAGACTATTCTCATAGCATGGAATTGAAAAAGAACACACTTATGTGAAAAGAACATTCTCTAGGAGTAGATGTTTTATCAAACGGCACCTAAGAGGTTTCATTTATGTTCTTTCAAAGAGATTTTCATAGACAGAGACAGTCAGCCGTTCTTGCTCTCTGCCTCTCCCACAACTGAAGATGCCAAAGCCAAACCCTAAGACCTCAGGCCCTCAACTCGGCCCCTCAAGTCTGCAAAAATTGTTGGTCTCTAATATTGATTTCATCCCAAGCTTCTGAGTTCTAATCTTCAAACAAGTCTCAAGCTTCCTTCTCAGGTAAGGCGTCTTACGAGCTTTCTTTTGGAAATGCCCCTTTTTTTTAGATGAAAGCATTGCATTTGTAATGCAATATGTGATTTGTGTGGTTGTTTTGGGGGGGGATGGGATCAACTGTGTGTGGTCCCAAATTTATAAAAAGCGAAGGTCTAAAAGAAGTGGGTTCTTACTCTCTTTTGCATTAAAAATCATTGGGTTTTTGGCACTTTCGGTTTCTTTATGAGACTATATTGCAATTGTTTGAGTTTTGGCCTGTGAAAGTAATACCGAGGCGGACATGTTAGCTTAATCAGTCATGATTGTTATAGGAAGTGGGTTCACTCTCTTGTGCAATAAAATTTATTGGGTTTGTGGCAAATGAGGTCTCTTGATGATGTTGTTTGACAATTGTTTGAATGTGGCTTGAGAGAATATATTGATTCTCTTGCTTTCCTCCCCTTTAATCCTCTTAATCCCTCTAAAATGACTCTAATGTCCAAATATAGTGTGGGTTGTGGTTTTTTGTTCATCTCTACCACCTCTAACAACAACAACAACAACCTTAATCTTTTTTGAACTAAATGGGGTCGGCTATATGGATCCAGTAGAAGCAAATAGTAATAGAAGAAAAGGCAGTAGAAGGTAGTAAAGAAAAATGAAGAGGTAAAAGAAGCAAAATGAGTGGTAAAACAAAAGGTTAGAGCAGCATCTCGGGAATATACCCTTAAAAGGGGTTGGATACATGGGTCTTTATCCTCCAAACAACTCTATCTACAGTCATACTTGGGTCAAGGTTCAAGGTTCAAGGTGATGTAGATTTGCACCCATGGAGCTATCCATACCCATCTGGGTATCCAGCGTGGATCCATATTGAGTCCTTGGTCTAGTAGGATTTTAGAAATTTACTTTATTTAGGAAGATTGGCTTTTATTTGATTTTATTCACTTTATTTTAGCAAGTTGGGTTCACATATAATTTAGAGAGTCTTAGTAGTGTCGGTTTGCTTAGTTATGGTAGTTTCCTTATTTCAGTTGGTTTCTAATTATACCTTTTATTTTCCCTATATATTGGTTGTAACCGGCGGACAAAATTAGAGATTGAAAAAGATGAATTGAGTGTGAGTATTTGAGAGCCTGCGGGCGTGTGTGCGTGATTCTTTTCCCCTCCCCCTTCTTAGTGCGATTTTTCCCTTCCCCTGCAACTCTGAGACTCTATCTCAGGGAATTCTTCCCCACTCCTACCGGTTCTCCATCACAAGGTATTGGGTTTCGACCCTTGCGGAGACTGAAATTTCGGTCAAGACCTGGGAAATTTTGAGGAAACCAGGAATTTTTTTCCAATTTGGTGGAAACTTAGGTTTCGAACCCCAAACAGTGTTTTTTTTTCCTGATTTCTTGTGTACATCTTATTTTAGACATTTCTAACACATTCACATCATTAGTTTCATTAAAAAAAAAAAAAAAAAACGCATAAAGTTATACTTGTGTGGTGAACCAAAGGTTCGGTAATCATTATGCTGAGTTGTTGATTGAAATATGTTGTAGGTAAATGCATTTTCAAAAACAAAAAAAAAGCATTAACATGCAAAAAAAAAAATTCGGCCACCATGAATGTGTAGATTAGGTCCTCCTAAGTAATATATAAAAAATTTACATAATTCTACTCTATTTACAAGTATATTCTATAAAAAAAAAATGATTTTTGGGGAAGTGGGGACTTACCTTTTTGGTCCAAGCTGTCTTTCTTATGTAGATGAAGCAAGAACCACTCTTCAATTCAACTTTGTTAGGCAAAAAATGGAAATCTCCATTGTTTCCTCAAGTTTTCCACTCTTAGGAGAAAAAACTAAAAGGGAGGGTTGAATTCTGCTAATGAAAGCTTGGGTTTCTTTTCAAACCAACTTTTATAAGACCTGGAACTAGTTGGTTTGGTCGAAACATTGGAAATTTCGTCGAATTTGGTCGAAACATGGTCGAAACCTGTGACTTTTGAAAGTCATAGGACATCGTTTCGACCCCTGGGGATACGGTCGAAACGAGTTCTTGAACCATGACTTGGGTTGATTTTGCATGTCTTTTTCTTACCATTTCTCTTATAATCAGTTTAGGTCTGCCATTTCCTCTCTTAGCACCTTGTATTTGAATCTGATCACTTCTCCTTACTGGTGCATCCATTGGTCTCCGTTGGATATGTTCATACCACCTTAAATGGCTTTCGTGGAGCTTGTCCTGGATTGATGCGATCCCCAAATTGGATCTGATACAATCATTTCTTACTCTCTCCTTTTCTTACCACACATCCCCATCTCTACTACGCCGAACTTGTTTACATTTCTCTTTTTTAATTGTCTAGCATTCCGCCCCATAAGTCATAGCTGGTCTTATCATCGTCTTATAGAATTTTCCTAAAGTTTAATAGTCATGTGTTTATCACACAACACTCCCGTTGCACCTCTTCATTTCATCCAGCGTACTTTAATTCTATGAGAAACATCATCCTCTATATCCTCCTCATTGTTAATGGTTGACCCCAAATATCGAAAGCAATTACTTTGTGGCAGTTCTCGCTCCTCGAGTTTCATTGCTTCATCAACTGTCCTAATTTGGCTAAAGTTATATCTCATATATTTTGTCTTTGTTCTGCTTATCTTTAGACCTTTTGATTCCAAGCATGTTCTCCATAACTCCAGCTTAGTATTAATCCCTTTTACAGTCTCATCTATTAGAATAATATCGTTGGCGAATAACATGCACCAAGGGATCCCGTCTTGAATGTGTCTGGTTAGATCATCTATAATGAGTGCAAACAAATAAGAGCTTAGTGTTGATCCTTGATGCAACCTAATTGTAATTGGGAATTCACTACTTTGGCCCTCAGCAGTTTTGACACTTGTCACTACATCCGCATACACGTCCTTAATAATATCCACATAGGTACATAAACCCCCTATTCTTCTTCAGAACATGCCGTATGAACTCCCTAGGACTCTATCATAGGTTTTTTCGAGGCCTATAAAGACCATGTGAAGGTTCCTTTAGAAGGTAAATAGCATCTGTTGTAGATCACCCTGACATAAAACCAAATTGGCTCTCCGAGATATTATTTTATCTTCTTAAGCGGGCTTCAATGACCTTTTCTCAAAGCTTCATAGTATGACTTATAAGTTTTATACCTCTATAGTTATTGCAGTTATGGATATCACATTTATTCTTGTAATTTGGAACTACAATGCTTCTCCACTCATCAGGCATTTTCTTTAGGGTAATTTACAGTGCTACGCCTTAGAGAATGCTACTATTAGAGAGACACCACTTGCATAATAGCAAATTACGCTCGCACCCCCTTGTGTCAGTCTTTGTTAAGTGAGGATTTGAATTGACATTTTTACCCTTTTGTCTAAAACACTTAAAGTGAATCCCATTTGACTCTAACCCTTCACCTTCATCCTGATTGGCGCTGGTGCCTTCCAAGTAAAGAAATGCACCGCCTTTTGGAGCTTGAAGCCTGTTATCAAGCTCATCGGTGGTGTTTGGTCGGAGCCCAATCCCATCACCTCATCCCTCTCGACTCTAATATCATCAACGCCATTAGTGAGAACCCACCCAAGAAAGACTGGCCACGGACACAAAGAGCTATTTGAGATTCAGACCTATCCATCTTTGAGTCGATTCGATCATTTAGGAGTTTTTTCCTATGAAATTTACCAATTAGAAATCACATTCGAGCAAGAGTTGACTTCATGTTGAACTTAATTCAACACCAGTAACGTATATCCTGCAGTGATTTTTCTTTTCTTTTAAATTCGCAAATATAATTCTAATATAACTCTTTGTCTTAAAAGGGATGAGTTTCTTGAAAGGACTTGTTGATTCTCTTGGGGGTATCTTCTCTAGTTTGAGCACTACTGATGAACCAACATACCCAGCAACACCTATTGATACTGCCAAGAATCGCAATAGAACCATAGAAGGTGTGTCCGAGCCTTCAATTTCAAATGAAAGGATCGCTTATAAGCTAAGGGGTTACTTCGATTTGGCCAAGGAGGAGATTGCCAAGGCCATTCAAGGCAAAGAGTTCTACTCGAAGCCAATTCCACTAGAGTAGGGGTTGGTTCTTTGATTTGGGGAAGAAGAAGAAGAATGATAAGGGCATACTTGGTAGTTTACTTATTATGAGGGTATTTTGGTATTTAAAAAAAATAAAAATAATCCAATTGATGGCAGCATTTAAGGTATATTCCCTAACAGAGACTGACGATAGGGGGTGCGAACGTAATTTGGTATTATGCAGGGGGTGTCTCTCTAATAGTGGCATTCTCTCAGGGGTGGCACCGTAAATTTCCCTTTTCTTTATGCAAATAATTTTGGAAATTGTTTGGTTAGCCAAGATATCCCTCAATCTCCTAAGCTCTTTCACACTTCAATCGGGATCTCATCTGGTCCCGAATTTTTGCCGACTTTCATCGTTCGTAGTGCATTTTTAACTTTGGTCTCTCCAACCTACTGTAGATGACCAAGACTTATGTTGGCTTGATGATTGTCCACTTCCACTCCCAAAACCGCCCCATCAGTTAAGGTATCTCCATTAAGTAGGTTGCTGAATGATCACCCCTGCTCGCCAAAATTTTTTCATCATTTTGTATTAATACTCTCCCATCCTCGCTTTTAATGCATCTAACATGGTCTAAATCCATGCTCTTCCTTTCTCTTATTTTGGCTATCCGATAAATCTCTTTTTCTCCTTCATTTGTATGGTTTACATAAAGGTCATTGTGCTTCTTTGCTTTTTCTTTACCAACGATCTTCTAGGTTTCATTTCTGGCTGCATAATATCTCATGTATCTCATTTTATCCTCTATCTCTAGATCGGCCGAATTGTTGGTATCGGCTGATATTGAGACCTGGCCAATCTTGGATCATTTTTAATTAAAAGTAGGGATTAAGCCAACCAATCCAAGTCGATATGAATCGATCTAGATTGGTATTGGTCTCCGCCGATACTGATACCAATCCAATACAAACCGATCTGGAGTGATTTGATTTTGTGTCTTGCCTTGGGTTCCAAACTTAGGGTTAGTCTCCCCCTCCCTTTTCTGACAAATCAAAAAGCTATAATATGGAGACTTGAATCACCATCTTGATTAATATTTGTTGATGCCCAACAGTTTTGGTAGGGTTGAAGTTGAAGACTCGGTGAGAATTGGATTTAAACTTCAATCTCCAAACTGTAGGGACGACAACGCCTGATCTGTTTACTCCTGTTTCTGCTACTTGGGTACGTATATGCACCTGATTCACTCCATTGTTCAACTCCTGCTTCCTTTACTTATTTTCAACTGGTGAATATGATGAAGCTAATGTCATGTCCATAACTGGGTAACCCTTAAAAGGATTGGGGAAGTTCAATTTCTCTTCATCTATTGAAATAACCTATGAATGATTGAAGCTCTAACTAATAGGTCTTTTGGAAGATTTTCGAAATCTCTATAAGGTGGTGTTGCTTGTTGATAAACTTTGCAATGATCTTGGATTCTGATGCTACTAGTACTTGTGTATTACCCTACATAAGGCCACCAAATTGAATTTTTAAGATATTGATGGCCTTAACCTGAGATGCTTCTCCTTTTTTTCGAAATTGAAACTTTGAATATAACTAGCTCGACCTCTTTAGATTATTTAGTGACTTTATAAAACATTTCCCTTTTTTTTGGGAACAGGGGATCACTCAAGTATGTTATCCTTTCTTGGGGAAATGTTTACAAGCTTAAGAGCGTTATAATGTCGAAGAATTGCATTAAGATCCTTTTAATGTTGAAGAATTGCATTAAGATCGTTTTAATGTCAAAGAATTGCATACTGTCTTGTTATATGATCAAATTTTGACGAAATGTGTTGTAAAGTGGCCTATTCTCTGAATTTTTCCTTTTAGATGTTTGTCATATGTTCAGCCTACTTCCCATATCATTGGTTCCCCTACGATCCGTGCATTATTGGGTATTGAGCTTCTAGAGAATTTGTCACATGCTGGATAATATTCCTGAATTTTCTGAGGCTGGCAGCATCTTCACCACCCCAGCTTTCAAGTTCTAGAGAGTTAGAGAGGGCACTAGAAAAGAAGAGAATTCAGTCACCCCAAAAGAAAATAAAAGTTACTCTCTAAAATAAGTTATTATTATTTGGCGCCCAAGGTTGTGGCCCTTAAAATCATTCCTAACCATAGATGGGAAACACACTAGTATTTAGTAAGAATAGGAGCACCATGTTTTCTACAAGGAAGGTCTTTCTTGGATTAGCACCTAAGCTCTTGATAATATCTTGCATTGTTGATCGTCAAATTTTTTATCAACCCAACACTCAAAACTTTTCAATTTATCATTGCTGTTGCCCCCTCAAATCAGATGGATACTGTTGTAGGATTGACACAAATGTTGGACCAGTTCAGATGATTTGGTTGATTAGAAATGACAAATTATAAGCTATTATTAGAGCATAGTAAACCCGGGCGTGGTCATAAGTATCATGACCATGGAACACCATTGATGCTTGAGTGATAACACATTTAATTGTATCATCCTAACAGTTCATACGGTGTGCCATGCTTATGAGTTGTGACTAATGATTGACAAGATCATGTTGGTTAATTTTTTCAGTTTTGTTTAATCATACAGTGACCCCAAAGGTAGGTCAGCACTTCAAAAATAGATAAGAAGGTGAGGGGGAAAGGCATGGAGTTCTGCGTAGCAGTTATTAGAACCCCGGTCAACCAAGAAGTATCAAATGGGTCGTATTGGATGGTAGAGAATAATCAGATCTTATTGCACAAGCATCTTGGTACCCGTCTTTGGCACTTCTTTTGTTTTCCGTATTCTTCTCCTGCTTCTTTTTGTTGTTTTTCTCTTCTCCTCTTCTTTTCTTTCTCCCTCTCAGAATTACACTTTGAGATTTTCCATGATGACCCCATATCATGTCTTCTATGAAAGTTGTATCATTGCCAAGATCTACGATCTTCTTACCAGGGACATCATTCAAATTGCAGTACATGTGATGGATCCAGTAATATTATAATTTTAGCCATGTACATGTGATGGACTCAGATCTGACCCATTAAAACATATACAAACACAACCTTAACTGCGGTTGGCCCTGCAGAATACAAAATATAAACCCAACAACTACTTACTGGTCAGTCACACAACACAACCCTGTGTCACGCACTCCTTCAGTCTAGACTTTATAGTTGAGATTGAAAGAGATTAGAATTGGATAGCTCCTCTGCCTTTTTTTACTAGTGCAAAGCTTGGTTTTTGTAAAATAATTAAGGTGCTAGTATAATTCTAGGAGGCATTTAGTTACTGCCTTTGAGAATCTATTGACATGAAATATTCTGAATTCTAGTACTCAACCCTGTGGTTGTTTCAAATCCTTGAAAGAAAAAAAAAGGTGGAAACTTGCAGGTAGTTGCATTCTTCTTACATTTCCAATCATTTATTTTAGCTGAGACTCTGTTTCTTTCCCCTTAATGTTGATCTTCAGTTTAGGAAACTTGCAAACTTAATTTTACATCATTCTATTGCAGAGGAGGAATTAATACTTGACTGATCAGATGTTGATAAAAGGAAGGAAAGTCACCAGCAGAGGGGAAGAGATGACAGCACACTACGCTTTTAGTCCCCTTGAAGATGACACCATCATCAAACATAGGCTACTCACCCGTACAACAACCACAAGGGGGGAGCCCCCCTTGAAGAAACTTCAGAAGAAGTTTATCTCTTTTGCGCTTGAGGTTGATAAGGACTCGGATAACTATAGTGACTGTGAAAGGCTGTATAAAGCCTTTCTACAGGAAATGAATACCTTTGAACTTCCACTTCTCAAGAGTAAGGCTGTTATTGATGCAAACCTTAGGGAGAAGGAAAATTTCAATGAACTGCAAGAAGAGATACGACGACAGATTTTGCAGACACAAGCTGACATAGAAGATCTGAAAAAGCAGCTTGAAGAGAGTAAGATTGAAAGGCAACACAAAGAGGAGTGTGAAGCAATCAGAAGATTGATTGCTATGCAGCCCCCAAGATCAGAAACCCAGAAGATAATATCAGATCTAGAGAAAGAAATTGCATCACTGGAGGCTGAGAATACTGCTGGTTCGAGGACTTTGGAGCTTCGCAAGAAACAGTTTGCTCTTCTGTTACATGTGGTGAGTTATTCTATTTGTGAAAAAAAAAAAATATATATATATATATATAGGTAAAAGATTTGCACAATGCCAGCTGAAATTTGAAACTGCATGCGCCCACCCCTTTTTAAGACTAAGATTACTATAGCAAACCCCTTGTGAAATGTCTTATATACCCCCCCCCCCTTTATTTAAGTTTTTCCCCGGAAGACCCCCTCCAAGGCCTGAAATTGCACACAGGTAGTGGAGGGAACCCTCCCCCTATATGTGTATATAATATCTAAGTTAATACCAAGGATTAAAGTATCGGTTGGCCAAAATTAAGATATGTATTGGAGGGTATTGTATCATATCGAAGATACGTTAAAGATACACACATAAATAGATAGGAAACACTTTTTTTTTACACTTTTGCATAAAAAAAAAAGGTAAAAAGCTATATACAACATATTATGCATAAACACTTAGTGAAGAGTACTGTACTTGCTTTGTTATTGTTTATGGGTGTAATATGGATTCCCAACCTTGATTTCCACTTTAGTTAGAGAGAAAAATGATTAGCAACAACTTTGGAACAAAAACCTCTCTCAAAAGATAATGTTTGCTGAGAAATGACCCTTCTTGGCTATTGTATGACCATATCGTACCGTATAAGTCGATACATACTGATACTACCAATACTACCTGATGCGGTATTGACTAGATGATCTTCCCTGCAGTTCCTGGTGTTTTGGCCGACTTGCACAGAAGAGATGACAGGGGAGAGCCGGGCTGACCCGAAGGGGGACTCTCCGATGCCTAAGTCAGATCTTTCCACAGTAGATGCTCAAGAGAGCTTTTCCAATAAGAGAAGTGAGTGATTGATCCCTCTTGATGGAGGCTTACCTTGATATTTATAGGCTGCTGATGGAGAGAGAAGGAGGGGCATTTGTGGAGAGTCCAGTTTAGGTGTAGAGTCCTTGAGGGGAGTGGCTCTATGATTCTGGGAATATTCCAGGTTCCAGGGCATGTTCTGGGAATATTCCCCTTTGATATCGGAGGTACAAGTCGTAAGAGGGGTGGACGTCTCTGATGATGTGTAGTGGATAGTCTGGCCCCCGTGATCAGGGATCATGTCCCTTGAATGTAGGAGTGGATGCGTGCACGTTTTTGGGTGCCTTACTTGACTGTGCCGAGCCGAGGTGACAGGTAGCACGGCGTGATGGAAGGCCGAGGTGGCAGCACGATCTGACGGAGGGCCGAGGTGGAACACGGCCTGACGGAGGGCCGCGGTGGTAGCACGGCCTGACGGAGGGCCGAGGTGTAAGCACGGCCTGACGGAGGGCCAGGTGGAAGCACGGCCTGACGGAGGGCCAGGTGGAAGCACGGCCTGATGGAGGGCCGAGGTGGCAGCACGGATTGACGGAGGGCCGAGGTGGAAGCACGGACTGATGGAGGGCCGAGGTGGAAGCACGGCCTGACGGAGGGCCGAGGTGGTAGCACGGCCTGACGGAGGGCCGAGGTGGCAGCACGGCCTGACGGAGGGCCAGGTGGAAGCACGGCCTGACGGAGGGCCGAGGTGGCAGCACGCACTGATGGAGGGCCGAGGTGGTAGCATGGACTGATGGAGGGCCGAGGTGGAAGCACGTACTGATGGAGGGCTGAGGCGGCAGCACGGCTTGATGTAGGGCTGAGGTAGTGGGTCAGTTCTGTTCAGGTTTGCATACACCTTCAATCGTGCTGAGGAAGGGGACGTATTTTGCCTCATCACTACCGATACTACCAATACTACCAATACTTTATGGAAAATTAAATATAGTGGGGAAATTTATGTTTCTGTATGTATCGGTACTTATCGGTATATATTGTACGATACATATCGACATAAAAAAATTTTAAATTTTCATGTGCTGTATCAGTATTATCGTATCAATAACGACCTATACCGATACGTGTTAGCCGATGCGTACCGATACTTTAAACCTTGGTTGAGACTTCAAAAAAAAAAAAAAAAAAAAGAAAGAGTGCGGAGACATTGAGAGTTACTCTAATATGCATACATACATTTTGGTATCTCTGTGAGCGCAGGCATGTTTTGGTTTGCTGGGCATGGCAGTATATTCATGATCTTACAATTCATTTCTCGTATATGCCCCTATACATGTCTCATTTCTGTTAGTTGCATAACCTTTATAGAGGTGGTTTTAACCAGATTTCCTCCACAATTATACCCCTGCATATCTGTGAGTTTCTTTTCTAGCTTATGATAGGCAAGAATATAGGATCCTTCCACAGCTTTTACTTGCAAGGAGAAGAAGAAACCAATGAAATAGTTTTATTTACTTATTGAAACCTGTTATGTCAGAAAAGAATTCATCTAGATGACCTGAAGCAATTTGAGTATTGGGGGTACTTCGACGAGTTGAACTGTGTTTCTCTGAAACATGAATGCTTTTCTCTTTTGGTAGTCAATAACGCTTTGCTATCTGAAGATTGTTGTGTTAGAGCGAGCCTATATGTGCGGTCATACTTTTGTTGCCCTCATTCTTGTACATATCATCTGAGATGATCAAGGTTTACTTTCTCTTGCTTATATTTTATTTTGATTTGATTTTGTTTTTTTTTTTTTTGTTTTTCCTGCAGGTGGATGAATTGCAGAACACCATAGAGGAGGAGCAGAAAAGTTTGGCTGAGGAACTGAGGACTGCTATGGAAGAGCAGAAGATCAACTTGGAGGATGTTAGTGGTGGTTCGGAAGCCATGGCTGTAGATTAAAGTTACTGTCATTCCATAGAGTTATGTACATGCTCAAACTGATCTTGGTTAATGCAAACTGAGGATATTTTGCCCTTTTGTGCTTGGGGACTTGTGATATCTCCCAAACATAGTATTCAGACAGAACACTTGGATCATAAATTATTTATATAGGATTGTCAACATGAAAGCTATCTTTACCTTACCTAATTAGCATATCAATAGGACTGCTTGACTTCAGTTTCTGAATTTTGAGTTTCCTTACATTAAACAAGCTTGTTCGTTAACAAAGGAGCAACCATACTGCACCAAAAGTTCGTATCAGCCTAATGAGGATGGATCTCAAGCCAACAAATGAAGCGATGATCCACCTGTGGAGCAACTGAGGTTGAAACTAGAATTTTGAAGCAGCAATTGAACAGCTTGAGACGATGAATTCGGACCAGCCTTGAAATGAGCAAGAACTGATTAATTAGCTGCAACAGACTTGAGGGTCAAGAGATCTTAACAGTCCTTTAAATAAATCTGTTATGGAACCTTAGTTATTCATTGTCACACTTGTTGGAAGCCTTCTTTCTAGTCCTCAGTCTGGAAATATTCCTTTGACATTCTTTCAATCCCACTCCCATCCCTTGTTCTCTAACAACAAACTCAGCCTAATCCCAGCTTAATGGGGTCGAACTCGGCCTTATCCCAACTTAATGGGGGTCGGCTACATAGATCCATGAAAAAAAAGAAGAAGATGAGAGATGAGAGATGAGAGAGAAGAAAAGATAGATGAGAGAAGGCATATAACAGTAAGATGAAAGAAGCATAGCCAACAAGATAGGGGAATCTCAGCTAAATGGGGTTGGTTACATGGATTCTTGTTCTCTTCTAAGCTTAAAGCTTGCCCTCCAATTCTTTGAATTAAGTGTGATTTGTGTTGAACTAGACATTTTATTGTCAACCATGGTAGCAGTTAAATTAGCCAGCAGTGGACAGAAGCAAGGGAACTAATCGGAGATGGGCTCATCTATCATGGAAACCATGCATCTCAAAACTCTGAAAGGATGGTTTATAGATATTGGAGTCAAGCTCAGGGACCTCAAAGGGTGTATGATCCACATGGACCGGGTTATACTGGGGTTGGATGAGAACTATTCAACTTTTACCAAAAAATATGAAGAACACTAAACATCCCCGTGAGTGGGTGTGGCCCCAAAGAGATAAGAGGAGTTGAACTCAGAACTACATGCTTCCTAAGGCGAAGATCCCTTGCCAACTCGACTATCTCTTTGGGGGTTGTAGAATCAATTCATCCACTGGTATAAATATAATTCAAACAAAACATCATGGAAAAGCGTAAGAGTTCCTATGTGAACTGTTGTAGATGGGTCTTTATGAGAAGGAAAAAAAAAATTGAGATTGAAGAAGAAAAATATCAGAGAGAAGCCTCTGAGTAGCTCAGTTTTGAAAAAGAAAGAACAGTAATCGAATCCTGTAGCAGCAGCTAATATATCCCTGAAAAACTATGTGCAAAAAAGGATGATCTTGAGGCCATATTTGTAGGCTTGCTCATGATCTTCGTTTTGTAAGCTTGGAGGATACATTTGAAGTGTAAATGAAAAGGAAGTAGAAGAAAAAAAAGGCATACCCAGTGCACAAGGCACTTGCATGAGTGAGGTCTCAGGGGGCGAGAATCAAATGTAGGAAAAGATGTAGCAAAAATGGTGCGAGCTCTTGCAGCAACCAAATTACTGGTTAGAGAATCAAATGTGTACTTGCAGCTTTGTCTTAATTTCTAACAATCTTCTACTACCATCAACATCATTTGCAATTGATTCTACAGTTGATGGTCCCAGATTGATGAAAGCACTATCCTTCTGCGAACAGAAACCTCTTGCCATTCCTAATCCATGTTAACGATGAAGTTCTTGTTGATCAATCTATGATTCCATCATCTCTGTTGCCATGGT
Source organism: Macadamia integrifolia (assembly GCF_013358625.1). Classification (NCBI taxonomy): domain Eukaryota; kingdom Viridiplantae; phylum Streptophyta; class Magnoliopsida; order Proteales; family Proteaceae; genus Macadamia; species Macadamia integrifolia. The sequence goes on from NW_024870638.1 coordinate 74,970, forward strand.
TTCATGAAGCTTAAGTATTTATGCTTCGTATCAGTCAACCGACTCTTATTTTCTCCATTTTTCCCTACTTTGTTTTGCATGGATCCTTGTAACTGATCCGACCCCCATTAAGTTGGGATAAAGCTTAGTCTGTTGTTGTCATTGTATGAATGAACTGAGAATTGGCTTTAAGAAAAATCCAAAGGCAAACAAGAATCATACTTCTTGTCTGCCTTAATCCATGCAATCTTTTATCATCACATCTGTCATTTTGGACCTGCATCTTGCTGCATCCAAGGTTTTTGATGCACAAGTCCTTGCCACCTTGAATGAACTTCTTTCAATTTATCATATATATGAGCTGCTCCTAAATACCTTTAATGTGTTCATTACCAGCACACTAATTTTATTTGCATGTTGTTTCTTCACACATATGGTTTGAGGAATCAAAATCAAATCGCTGATTCTAGTCGAATCAGAACGGCTGATATGTATTAGCTTTTGTTCAGGCCAATTCTAGCAGAATCGGAATCCATGGAGGCCAATTCTATTTCCAATTACGCCTACTTGAACCATTTTCTGTTCACATCACCCTCTGCTTATCTGCAGAGATGGGAGCTTTAAGTACCAAGCTGAGTATCTGAGTTGTGTGGATCAATGACAAGATTCCTCGCTACCAGTAACTGCTTAAAGTTCACTCACTCCCTTTTGCTGCTTCATTAATTGTTTGTAACTCAGCTCTGTGCTTCATGCCTTAAGAAATCAATGAAGAAGCTATGTGGCAAACATTCAGGCACCGTTTGATAACATTTTTATTGTTTCTACATCTAAAAACAGAAAAAACAGATTTTCACGTTTTCGGAAACAAAAACGAATTTTTTGATGTTTGATAAACCTATTTCTCGAAACATTTTTTGTAGACATAATGCCACTGCAGACATAATGCCACTAAAAAAACCCAATAGTTTCATCGGATGCTCAGAAGGGAGAGAGCTTGCGGTTGCCTCTTTTTATGTTTAAATAATTGAGAGATTTATCGGACACAACGACCTTTTTTTTCTCTAAAATTTATTTCTAGAAACGACGAAACAAGTCGGACTTGTTTCGTCAAAGTCGTTTCTAGAATTGTAAATAGGCATAAATTTTGATTTATGCTTTCCAGAACCGGGTGAAACGGAACAACTTTATCAAAAACTTTTTAGGCTGTTTCTCCGTTTTTGGGAACAAGAAAACATAAAAACAGCAGAAACGGAACGTTGTCAAGCGATGCTTTAACCTTAGATTTTTGTACTCAAAACACATATGCTTAGGGAGGATCTTTTCAAGTGTTTGTATCATCACAGGACATCAACAAATAGAATGCATGACATGGGAACAGAATTACACACTGAATGTCTTGTAAAATTGTATATTATATCATGTTGGTTCTATTTCATTTCCCATGATGAATGTTCTTTTTAGTTTAACTCAACAAGAATAGGTAAAAGGTATATTTATTGTGGAAACTCACTTTACCATAGAATCATAGAATCATAGAACCATGAAGTATCTAGGTGACAAGCAAAGGAAATGATAGTTCAATTTTGTACATAGTCAGGAAAATCTAAAGAAATGGTTAGACATGAACCTGAGGCTACCTAATCAGTAGATTTTAGGCTTCTAGCTTTGGACAAGGAAGCAAACCAAATTGGGGAGAACCATTAGCTAAATGACCACATCTCCAAATTATAATTTTACATTATGGTGGAAAAAGGAATTCAGGATTGTAACATAGATCACATAAGAACGTAAAGTGAATGACTTAACCATACCACAACAGCTAAAGGGATTGCAAGCTCTAAGAAATTAAGGACAGTATCCAGTGATTCCTTTGAAACAGTAGTCCAAGTGGTCCGGTGGGAGAAAATTTGAAATGCCAACAATAGTATGTTGATCTAGAGATGAAATTCAATAATGCAGCTCCCATATTACTAATGCCAGATTCAAACATCAAGATAACAAACGGAAATATAAAATAGAGCTGTAGTTCCATGTTTTATCATTCATTGGAAAGACAATATTTTTGTGCTTATAGGAATCAAGCATGACTTTAAAGAACAAACATGGCCCTTTGTTTATGTATATGAGGCATGTGATACTGTTTTCCCCTTCATGGGACTAACCATATAAGATATCAAATGCACTTCCCATCCTCAGGTGAGAAGACTGACAATCTTCCAGTGGTTACAATCAATAAGAAGCTGGAATGGATTTAAGACATATTTCCACAGTTAAATATATACTAGTTGACACAGAATGTTCATCAAACTAAATTAAATTGGAACTTAGCCACCAGATATGTGATTGATTTGTGATGCTCACTTTGTTGCTTTTTACTGTTCACAAATCCACAATGTATAGTTCTTTACTTCTTGACTTTCTTTTTACAAGTTCAGATGAAGTATCTGACTCCAACTTCAAGGAGTTCTCTGCATGGAAATATTACCTAACCTAAGGAAGAGAGTCACACACCACCACTTTGGAGTCTATAGAATCCAAACAACTTTTAAGTTTCTATTAGAAAATTGTCTGAATCTTCAATGCTGAGAGCTCATGAAAACAAACATGCAGTAATGTCCATTAAACCATTTCAGTTACAGAACCGAGCACCAAGGAAAAACGGAGAAGAGAGACTGATAAACTCATCCACCAGGAAAAAACACCATAATGCTTTACCCACAGGATGAAAAAGCACAAAGAACCACACATAAGCCTGATAATTTGATTCATGGAAGTTTAACAAGAGCACCACAACCACAAACCCAGTAAGAGCATAAACCTTTGTTCGAAAGAACAGTAGGAGGAAGGAAAATACAAACAAGCTAAACCCAGTCAGTTAATGGAAGCACCACAGAGAGCTAACTCTCCAAGAAATGCCACTTGAGGCTGCCAGAAGTGTTGAATGACCTGAAAATCCCACCCCTGATGGCAGGAACCAAGCCTTAGGTCAGCTATTTGAGATTTGGAACTGCCCTTGTCCCTCACAAAATAGTAAACCATGCAACTTCTGGAACATCAAGGAGAGACATATGACTCATTACTATCAACCTCATTTGAGACAAAAATCCCACCCTCTTCCTATCAACAACTTCATCTCAATCCTCTCCATCCTACAAGTGATGAAGGCATCCTCCAGCTTTCTTCCCTCATCCATGGTATGGTATTATCTAATGTCAAAACTTACATTTATTTCATCATTTTGTTTTCCATATTACATGGCCAATTAGCTGAATTAATAAGTCTAAAGAGAAGAAAAATGCAACTGAAAAGTGTCCTGAAACCCTTGTTAGATCATAACTAAATGATGGTACACACCACGAATGGAATAGGCCTGAATCCACCCACAATAGAAGACAGAAAAAAAACCTGTAATAAGGAGTTGCTTTCAATTTAATTTTCCTTAGTTTGGTTGGATGTAAAATGATAAAAAGATATTTCAAAATTTCTAACAAGGAAAGACCAAATAGCATGACAGGAAATAACTACACTTTATCTTGAAAATATTTGAAAGGTCAGTAAAATTTCTCCTTTGTGATATTTTTTTTACCAAAAACAAGTAATATGTTTTTTCATTAGTTACAAACAAATTGTTGGTAACGATTGAAAAAGTTTCTATTCTATTTTTTGTTTTAATTTACATTATAACATTTTAAACCCAACCATAGAGATCCTAAATGAACGTTAAAGTAGAAGTCTATTGTTAAGAGATTAGTACCCCATGCTACCGAAATCTCTTGAAAGAGAGAACATTTTAATTTTTAAAGTAAACTCAACAATTTGCATAAAACAATAAGGAAATAGAAAGAGCACAAAATTTAGAAACTTTTACCCCTATAAAAAAATACAAAACTCTAAGAATATAATGAAATTTCAAATTATGCATTCTGCTCATACTCGACACCTGAATTACATGGCTCTCAGATTCCATGTTCTGTTTTTATTTTGCACTTACGTAGCATGATACTCAACATTGAGAACACAAGCAAGCTTCAATATGTATACACCAAAAAAAAAACAAAAAAACAAAAAAACAAAAAAACAAAAACACAAAAACAAAAACAAAAATAAAAACAGAACAGATCTCCAGACTTTTCAGATTATTAGAACCATATCATTCACTTTATTTTTATAATCATGGACAGGGACTGAACTCATAAATTGTGATATAGAATCTATAGATCATCAAATTGAACCAAAAATTTGCAATGTTATCTTATGGTCTGAATAGAGTTATCTGCCAATAAATGTTACAATAAGGTTATACCTGATTGGATCTGTGCTAGTAGCAGTTAGAATTCAAATCTTCTAAAGAGAAAACAAATATGATCCATTTAGACTTTGAAATACCTGTTCTCACTGACTAGCAAATAAACATATAAAGATATTCCCCAAATTGGTTTCCCAATCCAAGACAAAAGCATCCTAAGATTAAATTAGAGGTCTGCAAGCAAAATCTTGTCAGGAGAATGACCAACGACCACTACTTGGTCCATTAACCTTCCCCACAATCGGAATTTTAGTTGGCTTTAATCCAACCTCCATCTATCAATTCTAAACTGCCATTCAAACCATCATCCACAAAGTCACCCAGCCTTTTCACCTTGACTTCATTAGGAGGAACAGGGTACTCCCCAGAGAAGCAAGCATAACAAAAATTTGGAGAATCATGGCTAAGCAACTTTTTCAAGCTATTGAGAGGTAAGAACGCCAGCGAATCAGACCCAATGAACTCCCTGATCTGTTCTACACTCATTCTATTAGAAATCAACTCCTCAGAGCTGGGTGTGTCCACACCATAATAGCAAGAGCCAATAATTGGTGGGCTTGCAATTCTCATGTGAACTTCCTTGGCCCCTGCTTCCTTGATCAACCTAACAATCTTGGAAGATGTAGTCCCCCTCACAATTGAATCATCCACAACCACAACCCTCTTCCCTTCTAGTACCGCCCGAACTGGTGCAAGCTTAAGCTTCACTCCAAAGTCTCTAATCTTCTGTGAAGGCTCAATGAACGTTCTCCCCACATAGTGTGACCTTATCAGTCCTTGCTGGAAAGGAACCCCTGCCTTCTCTGCATACCCAAGAGCCGCAACCACACCGGAGTCCGGCACAGCTATCACAACATCACAGTCCACAGGTGCTTCGGTGGCTAGTATCTCCCCAAAAGCATGACGAGATTCATATACTGATCGACCAAAGACCACAGAATTGGGTAGAGAGAAGTAGATATGCTCGAAGATACAAGCCTTCTGATCCTTATGAGGCATCAAACAGAGTGATTTAACCCCACTTTTGTCGACCACCAACACTTCTCCGGGATTAACCTCCCGCTCATAGGTTGCTTCTATGAGGTCAAGCGCACAGGTCTCAGAAGCAAACACAACAGCACCATTGCTTCTCCTTCCCATCACCAGAGGGCGAAACCCATATGGGTCACGCACTGCAACCAGCTTGTCTTCTGTGAGGAATACCATCGAATACGCTCCTTTGAGCACCTCGCAGGCCTCGACGATTCGAAGAAAGAAAGGACGAGTTTTTGATGTCGCAATCAAGTGGAGAACAACCTCTGTATCGGAACTAGTATTGAAGATGGAGCCATTATCTTCCAGGCTCGCTCTGAGAGAGCGATAATTCACCAAATTTCCATTGTGGGCAACCCCAACAGAGCCAAAACGGTAACCAGCGACGAAGGGTTGAACGTTCTTGAGCATGGAAGCGCCAGCGGTGGAGTACCGAACATGTCCAATTGCAGATTCGCCCGGAAGCTGATCCAGCTTAGACTCGTTGAAGACCTCAGATACAAGGCCTACACCGGTGATGGATTGAAGCAAACCATCATTGACAGTGACGATTCCAGCGCCCTCTTGGCCACGATGTTGGAGGGCGTGGAGAGCTAGATAGCAGAGCCTGGAGGCTTCAGGATCACCGTAGATACCCACAACGCCGCATTCTTCTCGGGGCTTATCGTCATCATCAGAACGAAGGAAAGGCTCATCTGGGTTTTGTTGAGAAGAGATTAAATCTGAGATTGGGTTCTTGGAAGAGAGCTTAAAAAGAGGTTTCTGGGTATGCGAGAGATATTGAGAACATGACGTTTTGGGAGAAAACAAGGGGTTTTGGAGGGTTTTCGGAGAGAAAGAAAGGTGTTGTTGAGACGGGAATGAAGGGACAAGATGGGTCTTCTCTACAGATGACGAGAACGAAGAAAGATGGGTTGAGGCCATGGAATTTTAACGAGCAGCGGACAAAAACGAAGAAGAAGAAGAAGAAGAAGAAGAAGAAGAAAGGCCCTCCTAGGTCAGTCAGGTGGTCAGTGAAGCAAAGAGGGATTTTTGGGGATTTTGTAGACGAAAACATTTGACCATGGAAGGCAAAAAACGGAAAGTTTAGAAGTTAGGTTAAAAGGAAATCTCCAAAAGCAAAAAAAGAAAAAAAAAATTTGGAATATTGGATGGAAACGTATGAGCGTGCTGCCCAACACCTGTCTTTTTGTTTTCATATATTCTCTTTTCCTTTTAAATGACATGAAGTAGAATAAGTGTTGAATCTTAATATGTACGTATAAATGAACGTATGTGTAGAATAGTATTAGCTAACACAATATCTTTGATCAGGTTAGTAGTAGGAAATTGTCATATTAATTTAGTGCCAATACATGATGAGAAGAAAGGTCATTGAAATATATTCTCGGGGAGTTCTCTTTGGCTTGGCATGGAACAGTGGATGGAGAATTGGTTAGATCTTCTTTCGGGTATGTATAATTTTTTATCAGTTCCTTTATTTTATCTTAGGCCCAGAAATGAAGTGGTATTAGTAATGCGTATAATTGCTTTTTCGGTTATGACAAGAGATTCTCACCTTTCGAACTATAACTCATACACAGATGAATTTAACACCCTTTCTTACTAATGCATATGTTGTTTTTCATCAAAAAAAAAAAAAAGGTACATGTAGAGGATCCAACCTTTAGAAGTATAGCCAATTAGAATTTCTAAAATTGGGAGAGGGTTCACTATATGGTAGTATGGCCTGCACTAGCACGTGGATCACTGGAGTACACATGAAAGCATCAATAGTCATGGGATTTTCGTAACCCAAGGGGGTAGCGTACTTGGTGAGTAACAAACTTGGTACAAGCTGTAAACTCAGACGTCTTAAGTTCAACTTTTACTAAATACACATTGGGTCACTCACACGGGGGGTGTCTAGTGCTCTTCACTGCTTTCAGTGAAAGTTGAATAATTCTCATTTAACCCCGGTATGATCCGGTCCATGCGATTGTGGGGTCAGTATAGGCCTACGAGACTAATCATTTCAATACATTTACACATATCTCTAGGTCTTCCCAACCATCAGGTCACTAACTGGGCAACCAATTAGTTGGAGAGAATCTTTTCCATATCTCGGTAGAGGCCAAGCTGCCTTGTAGGCCTCTTTTTCCTTCCAAAATTTTATCTTTTTTTTTTTTTTTTTTTTTGGTAAGGAAAATTTTATCTATTCAAGGCAAGAAATTATATATTTTTAAAACATTAATAGGTAATCGATAAGGTCTAGATTCATTGTCAGCATAATACATTTTTGTAGAGTATTCCTCTTATGTTATCGGGTGTATATAGTGATTGAATTTGACAATGAAGCCAACCAGAAGAAAAGGGCTTCAACAATAAGCATAAAAGGGTAATTTTGGAAATGTAATTGTCAAGGAAATCTCATTAAAAAAACGAGAAAAGATGCTATGGGGTTATCAAATTGCGAATATCATTTTTTCAATCTATTTTACTAATAATTTTATTTAATTATTTTAAAATTTTTTTTTATAAAAGATGAAAAATCAGACTAAACGAGAAACTGTAACTTGGGGTGCAAGTTTGGCCTTGACAGCCCAAATCCACTCTTGGCCCGCCCTGATTCCTAATATGTACCGATTCAGAAATTTTGGCCCTCAAGGCTGGCTCGGCCCTAAAATTTTTGACCCTGATTCAGGGTCAAGGCGGGTAAAGGTTGATGTCTTTGGCCCATCCAACTCATCCTGAACCCGGCCCTGATTTTTTACCCTGAGTTTAGGCCTTGGTTTTGGCCCTACCGAGCCTTGGTTTTTGCCCCTGATGTTGACTTTGGATTTTTTGTTTTCTTAAGATGTTCTCCTCTTTGTTTAACATGACAAGGGTTTTGAGATTTTCGGATTGTTTGCCTTACTTAGATGATCTCTTTGTTTATCATGAAAATAATTGATTTTTTTTGGATTATTTGTTTTCTTATGATGATCTCCTCTTTGTTTACTATAATAGTTGGAGTTATTTATATTGTTTGAATGTTTACTTTAGGATGTTTTCCTCATAACAAGTAATTTGTGACTTTGTGTTTTTATCTCCTCTTTATTATGAATATTTTTTTTTTTTTTTTTTTTAGTTATTTCATATTTTGCAGGGTCAAGGCCAGGACATACCCGGCTCTTGATGGCAAACCAGGGTCAGGGTCAGGGTCAGGGTCAGGGTCTGGGCCAGGGCCAGGGCCAGTCAGGGTCATCCAGGCCCGACCCTGAAAAATCAGGGCCAATTAAAGCGGGTAAGGGTTGGGCCTGGGTTGAAGTCTTGCGGCCCTGAGTCAGGGTCATGGTGGGTTTGGGCCCAGTTAAGGGGACTCAGGCTTGGGCTAGGGTTTTAAGAAACCCTGCCCAACCCAGCCCTGTTGCACCCCCTAACTGTAATACATCAATGTTTGGATTGGAAATATTATTGTTAAGGAGATCATTCATGGATCTATGAGCCAAAAACCCTATAAGGAATACTACGTCATTGTTACATCTGACTAAAATGGTATTAGTGGTAATATACTAACAACATCCAAAAGAAATTGTGCAACACTCAAAGGCCACGATGTAGTGTTGCTATCAAAAAATTAATCGTTCCATTTTCTTCGCATTAGTCTATATTTTTTCAATGCTCTATCCATCCAGGTTTGCCTGCTTTTAGTCCAAGGAGAAGGCCTCAAAAGTTTCTCTAGTCATCTAATTTACTAATGTTTCTTCCACACAATTTTTTACTTTGAGATTTGTTATTCTTTTCACTTTATCTATATATTTTATTGACACTTTTTAATTGTCAAATAATTTAAATTTTACTATATTTATTTTTTTAGTCAACACAAGTTTTATTTTAATATATATATATATATATATATAATTAATAACAAGACATTGTGAATTAAACTTGGATGGAGACATGAAAGCTGCCTATTGAAGGAGGCACTCTATTGGCTAGAATCATTAGTGTTAGATATTTTAATAATAGTAAATATCTATTTAATCAGATGGTGATGTCTAAAAGGACTCTTGCAGAGGTATCTGACCCTTTCTGCAAAGAATGGTTTGTATATGCACTAGAAGATGCTAGGAATTCTTAGCCAAAGAAAAACATAAAAAAGAAGATAGGAATTGACCCCTAGGCCCTACCCAAAAGAAATTGACCCCTATGTACCATTATTTCGTTTAGAGCATGTTTACTTTACCCCTAGGTACCATCATTTCATTTAGATAATATTCACCCGGTTAAGCCCTTTTAGCCCGATTATAGATTGATGGTTTATAAATAAGATCATGCCTAGTCTAAAGACTATTTACTTAAATTGAAATATAATATAAAAAAATGTAATAAAAAACTTATATTGTTTTGATAGTCATTCGAAAAAATGTTATTAATAATTTTTTATTTTATAAGAAAAAAAATAAAATCTTTTGTTTGGAGTTCATGGTTCATCTTTTAGTTTTTTTGAAACGAATTGAATAAATAAATAAATAAAGGGTCAAAAACAAGAAATGTTGAAACATAATTGAATTCCATTTCAAAATAAAATTTTAACATAAAAATAAAAAATTCTGATTTTGATACTAAACATCATTTTTGAAATAAAATAACTACCAAACACAACCTAATATTTATTAAAAAATTAAAATAAATTTATCCATATTAGTTCGATCCAGGTCGATCCAAATCAACTTCGGATCAATTAGCTTTGACTGATCACGAGTTTTATAACCTTGTTGGCCCCTCCACTGAGTCCCACACTCTGACAGACTCAACGTCCCATCTCTCGCATTTGGCCCTCCACTCTCTAAAGCCTCATCCTCCTTCACTCTTTTATTTTTCTTCTTTTGTAATTGTTTTCTATTCTCCACTTGCCTTCACTCCTAAGCAGATGGCTTCTCAGTATTTCAAGGAACACACCATTAGCAAAATTAGAGCGATATAATACGATCAATAATATATCAACAATTCTAAATCAAAGAGAAACCTACTTCTTGAGATCCGATGCATGTTAAAGGAATTCTTAGCATGGTTTTCAAGCTAAGAATCAATCGGATTGTTCCAGATTAGACGGATTTACTCTTTTTTTTTTTTTTTTTAACCGTTAAATCATATTTTGTACCAGTTAAGGATGTGAAAATCAAATCGAAACTGTTTATCGAAATTGAATCAAGTCGTTTATTTCAAAAACGTAACCATTTAATAAATAGTTCAACTTTGATTTTAAATTGAGACCGTTTAGTTAAACGGTTTAAATCTTATCGAATAATTTAAAACATTGATAAATCGGTTAAGTGAACCGTTAAACCAAATAACATATAGATGGTATGTTCAATTTTTTCTTTTTTTTGGGTAATGAACATGGTAAGTTTAGTCATTGGTTGTTAAGTTTACATAATTTTAATAAAAAAAAATTAAGTTTACACTAAACAACTATTAAAAGAAAGCATATATTAATAAATAATTGGATTCTAAGTTTATATCTATTTAAATAATTTTTTTTTAAAGGTACAGAAATCCTTTTGAATAAAAAATAGAAATCCGAAAGACCATTTAAATCGAAGCCATTTGTCAAATGATTCGATTTTGTTTTACCTAAAATTCTTACACCGAACCGAAGCGAATCAAACCGTTTACACCGAACTGAACCAATTAACAACCTTAGTATCAGTGGATGGGTATTAGATTAGTCAAGACTTGGGATTGATCTCCATCGATATTGATCTAATCCGATTTTTAAAACTATGACTCTTAGAGAATTAAAGAAGAGTTCCAAGCAAGGATCTAGTTCTTGGGAGTTAGATCAATATCGAATTATTGATCCGGATTGGTCAGCTTTACCCCTTCTTTTTATTTAAAAAAAAATCTAGTTTTTTTTTTTAATGAATTTTACCCTTGATATGATATCAATACCCAATCTAGGATTAGTATGGTATTGGTGTAGGCTGAGATACGGTCCGATTGATACTGGTGATCTAATACAGTTATCCCATGTCCTTGTTCCAAGTATCTTTCAACTATAGATCGGGACATGTTTTCCAGAGTGGTGTGGTCAAGTAAATGTGTTTGACACTTTTGGAAAATGAAAACTGCTTGGTCACTTAGCTCCTATGTTCGATACAGGAGCATACACAATTACTCCCTCATTTCCTGTGAAATAAAAAATTCCATTCACGTTGATGCATCAATGTGAACTCTCATTGGTCCTCCCATTGGTGCAACGACTATGCAACTAGGCAGTGGTCTCTTGCAAGTACTTTTATTTCATGGGAAGAGATGATAAAAGAGTAAGGATATTAAATGGTTTGGTTTCGATATAAATGACTTAGTTCGATTCGATATACGATTTTTTAGGTAAAACAGAAACCAGAAATGGTTACCACAATTTCTCAATTTTAAATGTTAAATTAGGTTTTTCAAAATTTTTATTCAAACATATTCTTTCTGTTCTAAATTTTATTTGCATTGAAATAGATGTAAAGTTAACATTGAATTGATTCTTTATTATTAGTATAAATATATATATATATATATATATTTTTTAATAATTATAAGGTTATAGTTGTTTATATGTCTTAATTTTTTATTCTAAAATTTTGAATGCCTTCTAATTTTCTAATGGGATTTAATTATTCTTACTATAATTGTTTATTTTTGAGCCCATTGCATCTTCGAAAGTTCAAAACATTTGGTCAGAAATTAGAATAAGAAAAGGACTACGATGGGTTTAGTAGTAATTGCAAATCTTATTGAGATTCCACTGAGTTGATCCCTCTGACAAAAGCACAATGAATTCAACTTAACTCCATTTAGGCACCAAGCAAATGTGAGCATTTGGAATGCAGAATACTTTGTACAAAATACTAGAATTTTGATCATTTGACACTGCCCGAAGAGATGTTGAATGATGGAGGAATTTGGAACATTACAATAATATTATTTGTTAGTTATTAGATTTTTTATTTATTTATTTTTATTTTTTGGTGTGTGTGATAGAAAATAAAAGTCATTAATTGAAATAGTCAAGAGAGAACCTCTTGCCGAGGAAATAAATTTATAAGGAAGTTGGGAGTGGGGCTGGGGGTGGGGGATGAATCCGCTTTTGAAAGTAAACAAATTTAAAGTCCCTCTTGCATAGGAATGGGTTTCCCTATTCATAGACCTAGGCATTAAACTAAAATTAATTGTGGAAAAATCAGAAGAAAGTAATAGAATATCACCAACTCTAGTTAAAGTAGGCCAATTCAAAGATGAAGCAATGCCGTTGAAGGCACAAATAAGAGATTGACAATCTAAAAAGATGATAAAATATAGAAGCCCAAGACTATGGGTCAAAAGAAGAGCATCACGCACACTTTCTGTCTCCATAACCCAGCTGGCTTTACAACTTATTTCTGAGATTATGATTGTACTCATATTATTTATTTGTAACACATGTGATTGATGAAAAATTAAAGCATTTATGTAGTTTTCAGTTACAATTGTATGGCTATTGTAGCTCATGTATCATAAATGTGATAAAAAAAAAAAAATCTTTTACATGTTCTCCAAATACATCAAATTTTTATGGGAGATTGATAATAAAACATTCAATTCTGATCCTAAAGTCCAACCTTATCCAAACATTGTTTCTAGATGTATGCATCTGACTAATTTTAGCAGGAGAGCTGTAGTCCCAAATTAGCATCCTTACGTGGCAATCCCTCCTTGCCAAATTAGGAGGAGCCACCTAACGTAGAGTGGATGCTATATTAAAAAGCCTCCTAGTTCCAGTATGTAGAAATCTGCCATGTTAATTACCATAAATTTCATGTCATGTTATATTAATATTATATACTTGCATATGTACATCGTTAAACCATCGACACGCCATTACGACCCGACTCAAAATAGACCTACGATACACTATAAGGTTGCAAATTTCTAGTAAAGGATCCTGTTAGACATCTTAATATTGTCATCAGGTCCAACCCTTTTAAAATTAGTGGTTAGACCCCTGAGGTTGTCTAAACCTTGAGATTTCTCTCAATCACATATTGGGAACTAAGGTTATCCTAATCCCTCAGGGTACATAGGCAGCTTGACTAAGTCAGGTTCAATCAAAATCATGCATACACCATTCATTCCATCATCATCATCACACACACATACACACATACATGCATCCATACCATGATCTCTGTCTCCCGTATGTCATCCCCCCATGCATGCAGTCCTACATTTGACCTGATCCCTAGTGAGGTATGTAGGTAGGCAGATAACCTTATGCTGTGGTTCTATCATACCTATATATACATGTTTTCCTCTTCTTCTTCTTCTCTTTATTTTTTTGTATATATTTTACATTATTTACATGTTTATTATATACATTTATATGTTAACTATACATGTTGCATACATACATACTTTGCAGCTTTCAGACCAAGTAACCTAACTTAGGTCAATTTACATTCAATCAATAATATCACACAAGTTAATATTTAAGAATTATTAGTAGGATTAATTAGCCTAGGAGTTGATTGACATAGAAAAAGACTAGGTACAGAGATTGACTGGGTATCGATAGGGGGTGGTTGAGTGCTTAACACCTTTTCAATTCATAAATTCGAAGTTACCCTAAATCTAAGAATAATCATTGTCTTACTTGTTAGTCAATTCTCTCTCCTAAAAGGGAGACATTTATTAATCTGATCTATCCAAAAAATAAAAAAGAATAAAACCTTCACCCTTTATTCTCTCTCCCTTACACAAGGAAGGCGAGGTGGGTACCCCAAGGACATATATTCCCATATATCTACACTTTTCTAGAGAAGAAATCAGTTGCTTTGATGCCTTAATGGTTATTTGGGTTTTCGAAGAGCTATAATGGAATCTTTAAGAGTGTTCAGGCATTGGGTTTTCTGAGTTGTGAGTTGTAGCACTCTTATCTTAGTTTCTTGGATGTGCACAATAGTAATAGAACCGAGTAGTCTTAAGACCATTCATTCGCTGTGGCTCATCATGATCATGTACAATAGAATTAGTGATGAAAGTCAAATTTGGATCATTTCATCATTTAATTATCAGTGAGGAAAAACTTTATCCATAATACATATTTGAGTTTACTGACAAATTAGGAGAATCCTTAAACATTTCTCCCCGCACTTATTTTAATCAATGTGAGTTCTAAGTAGGGATGTCAAAAAAGCCCAGTCAGCCCAAACCCATCCTAATTCGATCTGAGTCTGAACAAGGCTTGGAATGAAATTTCAGCCCATAGGGTGGAGTAGGGTTGAGAATTTCAGGCCCCATATTGGATTGGGCTGGGTCTGAGTTGATGTCTTAACCCAATCCAATCCAACCCAACCTTGCATATTAAGTACATAATAATATAAATATGTCAATAATTATAAATGTGTACTTATAGAAAAAGGTCTGTAGAAAGTCATGTTTTTCACAATCTTTATATACATATGTATGAAAACTTTGGTCTTTGGCCTCTGCAATGCATAAAGATCAAACAATCAAGTAACCGATGGTATTAGGTTGAGCTAAATTGGCCTAATCAGGATCCATTAGGATTGAACTGAATTGGACCTAGATTGAGATATCCCAACCCGACCTAGACAGGGCTTGGATTGAGTTAAGATACCTTAATGTTAGGCTGAAATTATAGCCCATTGACACCCCTGGTTGCAAGTGATCTGCTGGCTGTTTAAATGGGATATGTCAAAAGAGACCCTTTAGCATTTTTTATTGCTGGATCGTCTCCTGACAATGTTAGAAAAGGGCAAGTGATCAAGGGTGACACCCTGCTTGAGAATTGTGGGCCATATATATATATATATATGACGCCGGATTCTCTCCCCATGTGGGTACGGTCCTCACATGGGATTTAGTATTCAGGGGGTGTCGGTTGGGTGGCACATGTCGGTGATAGGTCTCACTATGGTCTTAAAATATGGAATAGAACCATCAGTATTATCAGATCTAATTAGTATCGGTCCCATCTTGACCTTTTTGATCTTGATTCACATTTATGGTCGAAGGATAAAATCATAATAAAAATTTATATTTAAAAAAAAAAAGGAAATGATAAATTTATCCCATATGATTTGATGCAAACTAATCTAAAATGGTATCAAAATAGTTATTGGCCATAGTCGATCCCATTGACGATTCCAAGTTTTAAGACCTTGGGTCCCGCATTCCATAGAGGGTAGACCTCTATGTGGGGAAGACCCCTTTTGAGAATGGATCATGTGGATAATCTTTTCTCAACCACTGTTATAGAATTAATTTTTTTTTTTTTCAATTGTATTGGAGCGAGTTTCGTTTGGTCACATGGCCTCTACGGCAGCACTTGGGCTAATAGGAAAGAGCATGCATAGGCACCCATCTTAGGAGTAAGTTTCATGTCGTCTTATGAGAAGGCATAGGGAATACAATCGGGTGGTGAACTTTTTTCTGTATTTTATTTTTCAATACTAGGTTGATTTTTTTTTTGGGATAAAAAATTCTAGGTTGAGATTTCCATGGCCATGAGATGAGAGATTTTCTATGATACAACAATATTGATCTTGACACTCCATAGATTATGGGATTGTCTTATGCTCTTGGTTGAGTAAGAAACTTATTGACAGTTGTGACATTCCCTTACTAAAATCTGTCAGGGTGAAAATGTATCTAATCCAAGTAGATATTGTCAAAATTTTTATTTTTTAATAATAAAATAAAGGGAGAGGATTTTGTGAAAGGCAGTGTGGCCCCTACACCAGCGTAAGGGTCACTGAGAATGCCCATGGAAACATGGAAAGGGTGGATTTTCGTCTTTCGTGAAGGATGGGATGGTCATTTCGCTCCACATTATGTATAGTTGTAGGAGCCACATTGTCTTTTATGCTTCTTTTTCCTTAAAAGAAAATAATAAATTACCATTTAATCAAACTTAAATTGTATTTAAATATATTATTTTTTAGGATACATGGTTTTAACACTATGCTAATATATTGTTAATTTTTAGCCTATTAGCTCAATTGGTTAAGGTCGCAATTCGAGGCCTATTTTTATTTACACCTTCATAATTAGTTGTCAAATTATATATCTATTTTGGAGACCTAAATGGGTCATTTTTATTTGCACCGTCGCAATTTGGTGTCAAATTATATAGGAAATTATCTTGTACCACTTAGGGGTGCAACAGGACCGGGTTGTGCTGGGCTTCTTAAAACCCTAGCCCAACCCTGAGTCTCCTTAACTGGGCCCAAACCCGCCCTAACCCTGACTCAGGGCTGCAAAACTTCAACCCAAGCCAGGGTTCAACCCAACCCTTACCCTCCCTGATTGGCCTTAATTTTTCAGGGTAGGGTCGGGATGACCCTGATTGATCTTGATCCTAACCCTGATTGACCGTGGTTTGCCATCAAGAGTCGGGTATATCCTAATCCTGACTCTGTAAAATATGAAATAACTGTATATATATATATATATATATATATAACAAAGAAAAAAGAAAACACAAAGTGACAAATTACTTGTCATGAAGAGAACATCCTAAAGCAAAACATTCAAACAATACAAATAGCTCCGATTGTTATGGTAAACAAAGAGGAGATCATCCTAAGAAAACAAAAAATAAAAGAAAAAATTCAATTATTTGTCATGATTTACAAAGAGATCATATTAATAAGGCAAATAATCTGAAGATCTCAAAACTCTTGTCATTTTAAACAAAGAGGAGAAAATCCTAAGAAGACAAAAAATCCAAAATCAACATCAGGGGTAAAAACTAGGGCTGGGTCAAGCCAAAATTAGGGCCAAAAGTCAGGGTAAAAAAATTAAGACTGGGTTCAGGGTAGGTTGGG
Source organism: Macadamia integrifolia (assembly GCF_013358625.1). Lineage (NCBI taxonomy): Eukaryota > Viridiplantae > Streptophyta > Magnoliopsida > Proteales > Proteaceae > Macadamia > Macadamia integrifolia. Next base: position 92,133 of record NW_024870638.1, read on the forward strand.
TGGGCCAAAGACATCAACCCTTACCCGCCCTGACTCTGACTCAGGGTCAGCCTGGCCTTCAGAGCCAAAATTTTGGGGTCGGAACTTGTTCGGGATCAAGGCAGGCCAAGTGCCAGTTCATGCCGTCAGGGCCAAACTTGCACCCCTAGTACCACCCTTATTTTCAAATCTTATATGAGATACCACCCTAAATTTTCAAAAATACATAGTGTATACCCTGTTTTGAAAAAATAATGACTCTTAAGTCCATTCTGTTAGCTTACAAACGTCAAATGATGATATGTCACCGTTAATATTTTTTAAATGACAACTTTACCCTTAAAGGGTATTTTCTCCCTTCCTCTTCGCTTCTTCATTGCTTCTTCTTCGTTCAGGTTTGTGGATGCTATGGTTTATGCTTCTCTTTGTCTCTACGCTGAATGCTCTGTAAATGTAGAAACGAAATTCCGAAATTCTCTGCAGATTGTTAGCATTTCTAGTAGCTCTTTCTTGCATTGGAATATTTTCTTGAAGCAATTAAAGAAGTCATTGCAAGGATTATCGAAAGTTTTTAGGGTTTTCGGCAAGTTCTAATGTGTTCTTTAGCTTGTTTTGTTCAAGAATTTATAAGATTTCCAATTAGGTGGGCTAGCATAGTCCAAGATTTGTTTCCAAAACGAATTTAGTGGTGTTGACTACAGATGGAGTAAGCCGAAAGAATCCAATAATGGTAAGTGAACTCTATACAAATATTGGATTTTATTAGTATACATTAATGGTATGAAATATATATTACTATGTGTAGACCTAAGGTATTATTTCCTTAATGGAAAGAAAACCTTAATTTTATTGTAGGATTGGTCCCTACCCTCACCCCTATATATAGTTATCACTAACCCATTAAGTGAGGCCAATGACCTAAAGCAAAAGAGAAAGGGGGTAGACTAGACCAACATTGATCGTATTGTGCAATGAGCATACGAGAAGACATTGAGGAGGTGTTATTCTTTAGCTACGGATTCAGGTATGCTTAAAACATGTCTTTGTAGTGTTTATCGTACATGCTCGTCAATCTCCATGAGCCGTTTCCGCATTTATTTTCTGTTAATGATATCAGAGGCTCGTTCGTAGAGATCGATAGACGGTTAATTTTATTATGATTTTAGACATGATTTACAATGGTGACTTTATGTCGATCATGTTTGTTGTTTTGTTTTTAAATCTGTTTTAGGGCTCTATTGGAAAACCGTGACCACTTAGATTGTATAATTAAAAAAAAAAAAAATCAGAAGGGATGTTATTATTATTTTTTATATGTGGTTGTTTCCAGTCAAACAATGATTTCCTTGATCTATCTGTAGTCAGCATGGGCATGGGCATGGGCATGGATTACCATCTCAATATCAATTCCCTTGTCTAGTCTTTATTAGGTTTAGAGAATTGAAAGGAGAAGATGAAATATTCTCCGTTTAAAGAGGTGGATTTCCACGCTGATCAGTGTGGGGGCTTTTCTGATTCCGATGTCCAACTCGTGAAATATACTTTATTGATTTCATTTTGTCTTTTAGAGAAACAGTATAAAGTTGAATTTTTCTTTTATATTATTATTAAAAAAAAAAAGATGTGAGATGAGACGAGACAGATGAAGGGAATGCTCATAATGAAAATCCAGGCAACCACTCTAGATTTGTGGGTTTTGGTTTTGTCTTTTAGAGAAATCGTACAATTTTTTTTTTTATATTTTTTAATGACTATTGATTTGACATATATGATTCAACTTTTCATTGTGGAACATTTTCCTTCTTTTTTTTTATCAGAATATTTTGCCTTGTGATATTTTATTTTATCACGATAGGAACACTTATGGATGTCAACATTAAAAGTTTTATGTGTTCCATATTATTATACAATTCTCTGGTTAAAATATATATATATATATATTGAAATATAATGGGCATACAATAGCAATCTAGGTCTGTAGGGTTTTCGTAATTTTAGAGATTAGACTTCTACTTAGTGGGCTAATTCCTGAAGTTACGGAATCATTATAGACTATCCGGATGGATTGCAATTAAGAAAGCCATATGCCGAACGATGCGCTCTTACCACCACAGGTGAGTCTTCGTTTGGTCGGTTTTACTTGATAGTGTGAGGGTGACGTTTTGAGCTTCACTATTTTTGGAGGTTCTTGTCTTTTCACCACAGGTGTGATCCCAATGATGCAGGATCTTTTCCTAATTTGTATTTTTCATACAATTGTTAAAATTGGTACTGGGATAAATCTGATTAATAAACCCTAATTAATCAGTTTTCATTATATTATTGGAATGTTGATATGCTTTTGGTTATTGCATATTGTATGTTTTGGTAAAATTTTACTAATTATTGTTACCAGCTATGACTTCCCAATTGTCTTCCATCAAAGTCCTGAATGGTTCCAATTTTGAGGAATGGATAGATTCCCTTATTGTGTCTCTTGCAATCGTGAGACTCAATTATGCCCTAAGAAATGATGAGCCCCCCAAACCCATAACTGAGAGTAATGCCACTACAATAGTACTTTATGAAAAGTGGGAGGAGTCCAACAGATTATGCTTGATTGTTATGAAGCATACTATGGACAAGACCATTAAGAATAATGTGCCTATTAAAGAAAAAACTAAGGATTTCCTTGCAGCCGTTAATACAAAGTTTACCAAATTTGATAAGGTTGAAAATGAAACATATTTGGAGTGGTTTTCATCCACTCAATATGATGGCATAAGTGGAGTACGTGATCACATTATGAAAATGACCAACTATACTGTCAAGTTGGGTGAGATGGAAGTGAAGATATCTGATTCTTTTATTGTGTGGCAAATAATGCAATCACTTCTATCATCGTTTGATACTCTCAAGACCTTCTATAATGCACAAAAATTGAAGTGAAATCTTGAGGATATGACTTCCACATTGGTACAGGAAGAGGAAAGAAAGAAGAAGGAAAAACTTAATTCAGCTTATTTTTTTTCCAATAATGGGGGTAAAAAGAAGTTCAAGAAAAATTGGAAAGGCAACAAGCAAGCAAAATTAGGAAAAATGGATCAGAAAATTGATCAGAATCTGAAACCAAAGAGTGAGGCTTTCAAGGGAAAGTATTTCTTCTGCAAGAAGGATGAACATAGGAAGATAAATTGTTATGACTATAAGAAATGACTTGAAAAGAAAGGTACATCTTTAGCTCTAGTGTGTCTTGAATCAAATTTAGTAGATGTTTTCCCTCATTTGTGGTGGATTGATACTGGAGTAACTATTCACATCACTAATTGTTTGTAGGAATTAAGAAGCAGGAGAAAACCAAATGAGGGAGAAATGATGATCTACATGGGGAATGGAGAAAATACCAAAGTTGAATTCATAGGAGTAGTTAGATTATTTTTATCTACTGGTTTTGTTTTGGATTTGAATAATGTGGTTTATGTACCGTTGTTCGGACGAAAATTTGTTTTGGTATCTAAACTTGACAGTTGTGATTACATTTTTAATATTGGCAATGAGAAACTTACTCTCTATTATGGTTCTCTTATGGTTGGATCTGCCTTGTTGTGTGATGACTTTTATAAATTTGATTTGGATATTATTTTTTTTAAATATGCCAATACTTCTTCTGTTGTAAATTATGTGGTTATAAATTCTAAACGTGCTAGATTGGATGAAAATTCTTCTATGTTGTGGTATAAACGTTTAGGACATATTTCTAAACAAAAGATAGAATGATTGATTAAAGATGGTACACTTTCTCAATTGGATTTTTTAGATTTTGAAATTTGTGTAGATTGCATTAAGGGAAAACACACTAGAGTTGAAATGAAGGGTGCAACCAGAAAGGATGAAGCACTAAAGCTGATTCATACTGATATTTGTGCTCCATTCACTCCTACTGCCATGAATGGGTACAGATATTTTATTACTTTCATAGATGATCTTTCCCGTTTTTGTTTTATTTACCTTATTCAAGAAAAATCTGAATCCTTAGATGCTTTCAAAATTTTTAAAGCAGATGTAGACCTTACAAGGGAAAGGAAGATAAAAATGTGAGATTTGATCGAGGTGGAGAGTTCTATGGCAGATATGATGAAACTAGACGTAACCCTAGACCGGTTGCCAGATTCTTACAAGAATGTGGTATTGACGCTCAGTATACTATGCCTGATTCACTTGAGCAGAATGGGGTGACTAAAAGGCAAAACCATACCCTTATGGATATAGTGAGAAGCATGATAAGTAATTCAACTTTACGTGATTTCTTAAGGGGTGATGCTTTGAAAAAAGCAATATATATTTTGAATAAAGTGCCTAGTAGGTCTGTTCCCAAAACTCCCTATGAATTGTGGACTGTTAAAAAGCCAAATTTATCTCATTTTCATGTAGGGGGATGTGCTGCAGAGGTGAGACCTTATAATCCTCAGATGTAGAAGCTTGATCCAAGGACCATTAGTGGTCATTTTATCGGTTATTCTAAAAGATCAAGAGGATATAGATTCTATTGTCCTACACATTCTACCAGAGTAGTGGATCAAATCGGACAGTTTTCTTTGAGGATGATATGGATTTTTAGTCTGCTCAACCACATAACTTTATTTTTGAGGAAGAATGTGTTGTTGTACCTATGCCTGTGATGCTACCGTCTATAGTAATATAGCCTCATATTGAACAAGAGAATATCTCTACTCAAGAACCTATGCAACCTTTAGTGGATGGGCCTGCACCCTCTGTTGTTGATGAGATTCAAGACCACATTGCAGCTAATGTTCCATTGAGGAAATCAAAGAGAACTCGTAGACCTGCCATATCCGATGACTATGTTGTTTATTTACAAGAACATGAATTTGATATTACTTTGGATTCAGATCCAATTAGTTTTGATCAGGCTGCTAATGATCCCAATTCATTAATGTGGATGGTTGCCATGCAAGATGAATTGAATTCTATGTCTATTAACGATGTTTGAGATTTGGTTGAATTACCAAAAGGATGCAGACCGATTAGTTATAAATGGATTTTCAAGACCAAACGGAACTCTAAAGGTGAAATTGAGTGTTACAAGGCCAGACTTGTAGCAAAAGGATTTAGTCAGAGAGAGGGCATAGATTATAAGGAAACATTCTCACCAGTTTGGATAAAAGATTCTTTCAGAATCATCATGGCTTTAGTAGCACATTTCAATTTGGAACTTCATCAGAGGGATGCCAAAACAACTTTCTTAAATGGAGATCTTGAAGAGGATGTTTATATGCATCAACCTCTTGGTTTCAGGCAAGTTGATTCAGAGCATCTTGTGTGTAAACTCAAGAAATCTATTTATGGTTTGAAATAAGCATCCAGACAGTGGTACCTTAAGTTTGATGAAGTTGTCACTTCTTGTGGTTTCAAAGAAAATCTTGTGGACCAATGTATTTATCTGAAGATCAGTGGGAGTAAGTTCATTTTCCTTGTGCATTATGTTGATGATATTCTTCTTGCCAGTAATAATATTGACCTTTTGTATGAGACAAAACGATTATTATCAAGTCACATTGATATGAAGGATCTTGGTGAGACCTCTTATGTTTTGGGCATTGAGATTCATCGTGATAGGTCTTACGACGTTCTTGGTTTGTCTCAGAAATGTTACATTGAGAGGGTATTAAAACGGTTTAATATGTTAGCATGTTCTCCTAGTAAGGCTCCAGTTGTGAAAGAGGATAAATTTGGTAAGTCTTAATGTCCACAGGTAGAATTGGAGCGTAATTAGATGAAGAACATATCTTATGCATCTGTTGTTGGTAGTTTAATGTATGCTCAAGTTTGTACGCGGCCTGACATTGCCTATGTTATTAGTGTACTTGAGAGATACTTGAGCAACCCTGGTGAAGCACATTGGGTGGCCGCTAATAAAGTCATGATATATTTGCAGGGCACTAAGGATTTTATGCTTACTTACAGAAGAACCGATTCTCTTGATGTTGTCAGTTACACTGATGCAGATTTTACTGGGTGTCCAGATGACCTCAAGTCTACTTCTGGATATGTTTTTATGATGGCAGGTGATGCTATATCTTGGAAGAGTGTCAAGTTGACACTCACTGCATTTTCTATTATGTAGGCAGAGTATGTGGCGTGTTATGAAGCCACTGTTCAAGCTTTATGGTTAAGGAATTTTATCTCAGGGCTGCAAATTTTTGAATCTTTATCTAAACCATTGAGGATGTTCTGTGACAACTCAACTGCGGTTCGTTTCTCTCATAACAGTAAAAGTACTTCTGGCTCTAAGCACATTGACATGAAGTATTTTCTAGTCAGAGAGAAAGTTCAAGAGTCACAGATTACAATAGAGCAGATTGCTACAGAAAACATGATTGCAGATCCTCTTATTAAGGGCTTGACTCTAAAAGTTTTTCAAGAGCATGTCACTAATATGGGACTTGTTAGTTCTTTTGATGCATTTTTTTAGTGGGAGTTTTGCTTAATATGTTTAGTTACATTTGACTTTCAGTTTACTTTTTGTCATTATTATTCTTAAGAATATACATGTATTTTTTTATGGCCATTTGTTTATGTATATACACTTATTTATTTCTCCTACAGAAAATTGAGACTATATGTGGTGTATTTACCTCATTCGGTATTTGAGGTTCTAGTCAATACACACACATGCAATAGTTAGTAAAGCCTCGATTGATTGAGGTCTAGTGCTAGTGTTTTGGGACATACAGACCCAGTCCCAATGAGCTTCTTTGATTGAAGCTTGAACGTTTGAGAGACGCTTGTAGTTAATGAGACCTTCGTATCTGCTCATAAGGCTCATTTGGTTTTCGAGGCAGGACCAATTTGGAAATAGATATGATGATCCCTATTACATGTTATTTCTATAGCACACTTTCATACTGTTTAGCCCAAGTCAGTGAGGTTATGAGCACTTTAACCTGCTTGGTCTCATATCACTTTAGATTTGATGATCAATACGGTTGGGTGTTTGTAATTCTCATTCGAACTAAGACATTTGATTTAAGGTGCACTCCATTCAATACTATTTTTTGTTTGTGGCCACATTCAGTTTATCTAAACTAGAGAGTTGTTTTAAATAAATTTTAATATCTAAAACTTGTGACATATGCTATCCCAATGAGAGATTGTAAGATTTTCAATTGGGTGGATTAGCATAGTCCAAGATTTGTTTCTATAACTGATTTAGTGGTGTTGACTACAGATTGAGTAAGCAGAAAGAATCTAATAATGGTAAATGATCTCTATGCAGATATTGAATTTTATTAGCATACCTTAATGCTATGAAATATATATTACTATGTGTGGACCTAAGGTATTGTTTCCTTAATAGGAAGGAAACCCTAATTTTATTATAGGGTTAGTCCCTACCTTCACCCATATATATAGTTATCACTGACTCATTAAGTGAGGTTAATGACCTAAAGCAAAACTGAAAGAGAGTAGACCAGACCAACATTGATTGTGTTGTGCAAGAAACATACGAGAAGACATTGAGGAGGTGTTATTCTTCAGCTATGGATTCAAGTATGTCTAAAACATGTCTTTATAGTGTTTATCGTACATGCTTGTCGATCTCCATGAGCCGTTTCCATATTTATTTTCTATTAGAATTGGCATGTGTTCAGGAGGATTTAGAGGTTCCCCATTTGTTCAACTGACTAATTCGGAGGATTCCATTCAAGAAAAGCCAAAGATTGCTACCATTACCAAGAACTTGAGTTTCATTAGAGTTGTTTAGCGTTATTGCAAATCATATTAAATCTGGTTTCTTCTTCCTTCGTTATCAGGTCTTTTGTCTGAATTACTTTTTGTGATTTTCTTCTCTTGTATATTGTTCGACAATCTTGTCCAAGAAAATTGAAGATCTACTACTGCAATTGGACGAGAGCTTAGATAATGAAGTCGGTTTTCCCAACTGTTCTCATTTCTTGATTTTGAAAACCCTTAAATGTTATATTCACAGCTCAATTCAACCCTTCCGTCACCGATTCACTGATTTTCCCCCCTTCGTACTGGCTTTGCTTCAATTCCTTGAGTCCATCCATTTAGATCTTCGATCGCCAAAACCCCTCTATCCCTGATCTTTCTTCGATTACCGAAACCCTAGCCTTACGTTCCATTCTCAATTCTCAATTTTGAAAACCCTAGTGAGTTAGCATGTTACAAATCAATTCAACCCTTCCATCTCTAATTTACTGAGTTTTCCTCATCGTAATGGGTTTTCTTCAATTTCGTGCGTTCTTTTGATTAGATCTTCAATCGCCAAAACCTTTACGTACCTAATCTTTCTTCGGTTACTCAAGGTTTCATCAAATCGGGAATCAACAATGACTGATTCGATTACCGATTATGAATTTTGAAACTCGAGAACCCCAGCCTTAGGTTTCGTTCTCAATTCTTGATTTTGAAAACCTAATTTGTTAGCATTGCACAGTTCAATTCAATATTTCTGTCTCAGATTCTGTGTTTTTTCCCCATCGTGATGGCTTCTTTTCGGGTTGAAATCGTCTGCAATTTCGATCTCGTACAATTTCGTGAAATACCACCTTCAGGGGGTGACACGTATATTGATACCAATGCAATGGTCAAGATCTAATACAACTAATAAAACCTTAAGTCATTTAAATCAGATCTCGTACCATTTGACACCCCTAATTCAAACTCTCGGAGCATGCTTCACATTAATCTCATGCTTTTTCTCAAACAAGTTGAAATCGAAAAATATAAGATTTCACAGCTCCCTTACAGGATGGGAAGAATCACCCAACGTCTTCTATGCCTTGCTCATAAGTAGGGCAAGAAGATAGAAATCCAAGCGATGTGACACAAGATTGGTTAAAAGAACTTGCTCCCTTGCAGTTGAGTGTCAAATTAGATTTTTTTTTTTGTTTTTTTATTCAATTATACATTGTCTCATAAAAGCTGTTGTGGTTTTTATATTATTGAACCAACCGGCTTCCACCAAAAGCTCTAGGGGTTTCCAAATCGGACTCCAATAAAAGATTGAATGAATTTCATGTGTGGATCAAGAACCCGAGAACCGTTCTCATACATAACTCAAAATTTCAATCCTCACATTCCCTAGGTCGTCTGGGTTAGGGAATTCAGTTTGACCCTTTTCCAAACAATATTGTTTGATCATTTTAAAAGAAAAATAACGTGATTGCTCTAGCATTTCCCACACCCAGCTCTCGATTTCAGCGCTTGTGAAAAGATTTCCTGTCACCCTGATAACAGAGACTTTGTCTGGGATTGGAGAACATAGACGGGTAGGGGTCCTCCCCTTTTTTTTTTAATGGACAATAGTGAATTAGTGATTCCCTTGGGCACATTTTCTTACATAAGTTCATACACCCGTAAATATATAACAAATAGTGTGAACTCCCAAACGTGGGAACAAAACTAACGGAGGAATTCTCTCACACAAGTATAGAATGTGGATATATATTGCTTAATATTGAAGCAAAACCATGGAGGGGGGAGGGGGGAGGGGGGAGGGGTGAGGGGGGTGGGGGAGGGAATAAGCCAACACACTAAGCAATTCTAGAATAAGATCAAACCCTCCTTTCTCTCTATAAAACCAACCCACTTTGGTTGTGCTGTGGCTGTGATGTGATTATAGGCTTTTAGCATTTTGGGTGATAACAGTATGCCAATACCGAAGCTTATCACTGACAACCAAGATGGTAACAAACCCCCCCCCTCTCTCTCTCTCTCTTTCTATCCCCCCTTATTGCATGTGTTTGTGTGAAAACTAATTATGAGTATTGACATTGGTGATTGATATAGGAGTTACAAGATCGATGACACAAGAAATCCCAACTCACTTCACTGTTGAAATTGAAGGGTTTTCACTGCTCTCCAAGGCTTCAATAGAGATATGAAACCAGTGAATTTGATGCCGGAGGCTACAAATGGTAATACCCCAATTGCTTCCACTTTTTCATGTTTTACGGGTTGTTCGGAACATTGGTGTACTCACATCTGATGTAAGATTATTAATTTTACTTTTTGCGTGGAAACCTAACGTCTGTGTAAATGCTTAGATCAACAAAATATTTTAATCACAAGTTTTTTTTTTCACATTCTTCATATGTTAAACTATTTTGCAGGAAATTGTCACTGTATCCAAATGGAAATAAGAACAAGAATGAAAAAGATAATCTCTCTCTCTCTACTTGTCAATGGCGGACACAAAGACACTCCCTTGTGGTTGGGAAGTCGGTGTGAATTTCCAGTTGTTTTTTCTTGATCAGATCCGAGACAACTATTTGATGGTTCAAGGTATTGTATAAGTGTCATTCGTTAATGACCGGTGGTTGCGGGGCCATGGAAGCATTGATGGTTGAGATTTTTATTTTTCATAGGGGCATGAGATAGTCATCTGCAGGAGCCTGTATTTTGGCTCATGAGCCATGCTCACGGAAAGGCTCCTTTTCCCCTTAACCTAGCCTGATTTGACAAAGTATATGAATGACAAATCGAAACCACTTAGGAATTCTTCAAACCGGAACCGATAAACTGTTTGTTAATCAGTTATTTGATTTTAGTTTTAAGATGTGAAACTATTTAGTAAACGGTGCAGTTCGTTTATGAACTAGTTAAAACCAATTAGAATTGATATACTATTGAATCGATTAGACATACTAAACCATTAAGAATTATTAGTCTAGCATTCTATATACCTTCGTATGGAGATGGTCACGGAAAAGGCAGCATGGCCCATACACCATTGCGTGGACTAATGGAAGCTAGCACCAATAGAAGCATCAATAAGGGTGGGGTTTCCCTTTTTCATGAGGGCTATTTCACCCCTACTGTAAGGCCATGCTACCTTTCAGGCTTCTTTTTCCTATTGTCATATTAACAGCTGCATCTGTTTGGTTTAGATTCTAGGGTGACTGAGAGGCGTTTTCATGCAATGAAAACTGAATGGGGTTTTGACCAATTTAACAGTCTCAAAGTCTTTCATGGATGCTTCTAACGGATATCTTATTGGCGATACCTGTGTGTTCGGAGCTGAAGTCTTTGTTTGTAAAGAAAGAAGTATTGGCAAAGGCGAATGCTCGACAATGATAAAAGACTCCATTGCTACCAAGACTAATTGGAGAATTGAGAACTACTCAAAGTTAGACAATGAATATTATGAATCCAAAACAATCAATGCAGGAGATCAGAAATGGTTTGTCTCTGATGATCAAAGTTTTAATTAAAAACCAGATTACATGACATATAAAGCTTTATTTGTTGGGAAACATGTCCACACTCCTTGCCATGTTTTGGTGTTAACAAACAAACATACATCTTTAACTTGATTGTTAAAGTGTGTTTAGCTTGAAGAAACCCTTAGAAGATCGAAGGTCGAATCAAGACATGAAGCTAAGCTTAAAGACATGAAACAACAAACAAGAAGGAAAGAAGATGAAGGGCTAAAGAATGGAAGATTCAAGTGAAGAAGAAGACCACTAGGATAGATTAGTTATTTTTAATGTAATTTGTAATTTCCACATACATATATGCACTCACCTCATGCATGTGCATTGCATCATATTAGAATGACCATAGAGCATGCTTGAGTAGGTATGGAAAATTTCTAAGTGGTGTGGAACACACAGTAACCTAACTCAAGGGTATTTAGGGAATCTTAAATTTAGTATCAGGAGATGAAACCTTCATAGAAGTTGTAGGAAATTGAGTTGTGATTCCAACATAACTGATCTCAAATCAATCCAAGGTCGGACCAAAAAGTTATAGTCAAAACACTGGTGACTGGTCAGTATGATAGAGCTTGTCATGTTGGCGGTCGACCGGCTGGAAGCCCCGGTCGACTGGAACCATCCGAGACCATAGGCGGTTGACCGCCTGGAAGCCCCGGTCGACTGGATCTGTCCGAGACCATAGGCGGTCGACCGGCTGAAAGTTTCGGTCGACCGGTGCCTGTCTGGAAGTACTCCAACGGCTATTTTATTGCCTACAACGGCTCTTAGCGGTCGACCGGCTACCAATGGCGGTCGACCGGTATATCCAGAATATGTCCGTTAGAGCTTGATTCCCTACCTAAAATGCTTTACTAAATTCACCTATAAATACCCTAATCACTCTTAATTAATTATTTATTAAGAAAGAGCTTTAAGAGCATTATTCCAAGCATTAGAGAAGTTTATTCTACTTGAGTTATTCAGTTACACAAATCCCAAACAAGAGGCTCCAGTCTTAATCAAAGTCCTCTACTCTCTCCTGTGCAAGTCAAAGCCGTAAGAGAGGACTTTACATAAGGTGCATCACTCATCATTTATTATTCATTCTCATTTGCACCATACTTGAGGTATTCCTCTTATTCCACTATTTCTTATTTTCTGTTTTTTACAATTCTAGACTGTACTTAGGATTGTAAGGATACTCTTATCTTAAAAAGAGAAAGGTCTCTCTCTACCTCTAAAAGAGATTGTGAAGGCGTCTCTCTGCCTGGAAAGGAGATTTGTAAGGATACTCTTATCCATAAAAAGATTGTAAAGGTTTTTCTTCCCTACCTATTGTACTGAAAGGGAGAACTAGTGGAATACCTTACAAGAGGATTCTTGTAGGGAGTGGACTAGACTCAGATTGAGTTGAACCACTATATATCTTGTGTCGTGGTTGTTCTTATTTTATTTATTCAGTATTATTTTTAAATTACAATCATACTTGTGATCTATACATCGAAAAGAGTTAAATTCCACTAGTATAACCTATTCACCCCCCCTCTAGGTTATTTCATTATTAACATCCACATATATGGTACAGGAAGGTACAATTGCATCCAAAGGGGAAAGGCAGTGAGATGGGCAACAGTGTTTCTCTATATTTGGCTTTGGCTGATCCTACAACACTTCCTCCTGGTCCAAAATTTTATGTTGAATTTGTCTTGCGCTTGGTAGACCAGATGTATGACAAATACATTTCTGGCAAAGGCATAGATAGATAAGATGTTTCAACATTTCATGACTTGCTATTTAATTTGTAGGAAAGCCAATCTTGGGTGATTGGTTTAAGCCCATTCACTAGCATGAAATGATAATCTCTTGGTTTGGGTCAAAATTGGGCTGGCCCATTTGTCCATGCCCAGGAGTGAGGCCCAACAAGGCAATGTCGTCCAGGCTCGAGGTCCATTATAATTGCCCTGGTGAAACCACATGTATTAGGAACCAGATCCTCTCTAGTTGCTGGGATGCTAAGAATGCATCCGATGGCTGGGAGGACCTTTGGGTGTGCAACTATTGTTGGGATGTATATTTGGATCCTCCCAGCCATCGGATGCTGCGTTGGGCATTCCAACGACTGGAGAGGACCTGAATCCCTTGGATTGCTTTTTTTGTGCAAAAACCACAACATATGCAAATATTTTGGGAAAAAGGACTCTGTGGGGCGAGTGTTGCGCTTGTGCCCAGACACAGGGGTGAAATGACTGCCCCTTGGCCCCACGACACTTCCCATATGTGTATATATATTTATAGGATTTTCTTATTGACACCCCTCTAGATGTTGAATTATTTGACCTTTACATTTTTTCCCTTTTAGTACAATACACAATTTTTTTTATCCAATTAGGGTAGTGGTGTTGCGTTGTTATGTTTCCTTTTCCTTTTATTTTCCTCTTTCTTTGGCTTTATTTCGTGCCTAGTTGTGGATTTATGTAGTTGACCCCATTTAGTTGGGAAAACCTTGGTTGTTGTTTGTGTCATTTCAAATGTATACTCGAAAAATACTTATGATAATGACATCTTTTGAAAATGATATAATAATATGCTTATATCACTTTCAACTTATATTTGAAAACCCTCTTATACCCATTTCTTAAAGGATTTTTGGGAGTAAGACTAGGAACATTTAAAGAGTGTCAAGTTCTAAATACAACTACAGAGATGTTTAAAAACGAGAAAAAGAATCTTGTCCATCATGTGTGTTCCCACACCCAAACAAAGCTGTGTGAAAAGACCCAGCTGTCCTTGCATGATGCTCTGGGTATTTTCACATCTACGGTAATGTCCTAACCAATGAGAGTGCATGCTCGAACATCGATCAAGAAAGGTGCGATGGTCATTTCGCATGTGTCTAGGCATAAATGTGCTCCTTGACAAATCACGTGTCCCTATAAATATATATACAAGATTGTAGAAGATTTCCTAATTTAACTCATTGAAGACTAGCTTCGAAGCCCTATTCCCCCACCCCCCCAACGTAATTTTGCAGCTAATCCGTGGTTCCGTGCCTCAAGTCAAAGATCATAGTTGGTCAAGGTTTGTTTCACATAGTTATCTCTATCAACAGAACACAGGTATCCTGGTGAAAGATACTTGCCTTGTTGAATTAGAGGTTACTGTAATTGGTGTACTCAACACCTTCCCATGAATATTTTATATACAGAAGAAGCTCCCATCATCTCTTTCTTATCAATAATAAAATATCATGATCTTCTCCAACACCAACATATTTTGTGATCTCTGAGAGAGAGAGAGAGAGAGAGAGAGAGAGAGAGAGGTGCAACATCAGCACAAATCCTTATTCCAAAAGCAACTAAAAATGTGAAATGAAAAAACTTTAATGGATTCTATCAGTCATCAGCTTTCTTCTCAGTAAGATACTTCCCAATTGCATTAGCAAGGAGATCCAAAAGAGCAGTACTGGCGAAGGAAACATTGGCAGCGAACTCTTCGTTGATTTCATACTCAATTGATGATCTGATAATAGTTGAATTCACATCTTTTTCTATTATTTCATTCCTCACTCGGTACAAGTTAAACCCAAGCTTTAATGGCCCTCCTTCAATGATCTCAGCTACCTTCAAGTGCTTCTCATGATCAAGAATTTTGTATTTCTCTATTGTGTAATCAAAACCACTTCCTAAAACATAATCACAGCATCAGCACTAATCAAACAATTGAATCTCGAAAGAGAAGAAAGGAAAAAAAAAAAAAAATTGGGACTTAGATATAATTCATCCTTATAAGCTAGCCATTGAAAAAGAGGGTGCCCAAGTCCATCTTTATAAGCCTTTATATTAAAAAGAGGGTGCCCAAGTCCATCCTTATGAGCCTTTACATCGGCCTCCTCATTATGACAAGAAGTATGTAAAGTACCTGGAGGAAACGTAGCCTTCATCAACGTGCCAACTCCTCCGTCTCCTTCAAGAATTTCGATCTTTTTGACGATGTCGGCAAGTAGCTCAGTGGAAACCTTGGCTAATTTGAGGGGGTTGCCATAGATATCCCAAACCATAGCAACTGGTACCCCTACCTCTACATCGTTTGAAACTTCTCCATGCATTTTGATGATTCTCAAAGGAAATCTACTAACCAAAAACTTACCCTGTAAGTAGTGCTAGTCTGCTACCTCCATAGAAACAAACCATATATAAAGGCCTTTTCTAGACTCTTAGATGATTTGGTATCATTTGGCTATCTTCTTCTTCGATCTTCTCAACTTTTTAGATGACTTCAATGGGTTTTTGTTTATTTTATTACCAATTGCAACCAAACAAATTGTCTTATTTGAAAATTTTCCAATGGTGACTCACACTTGATTGTGATCCGGAAGAAGAATCAAATGTTATTCTAATATAGTCTATTATTATCTTTTGGAAAACATTTAGAGACAACGAAATAGCTGACCTGGTGGGTCTCCCTAATATTCTCTTTCCCCTCCCTGTCTCCTCTGCCCAAATTGCCTAGGCCCATGGGCATGGCCTGTTATAAAGCCTATGTTATAGAGTACATAATTCTCATCATAGAAATCAATTTCTAGTGGTGTAGTTTCATAATAATTTTGTAAAGATTTTCGTATAATTTCCTTCAAATTGAGCTGATATCTGTTACAGTTGATCATTCTATTCAAAAAATCCCCTCTAC
This sequence comes from Macadamia integrifolia, assembly GCF_013358625.1. Classification (NCBI taxonomy): domain Eukaryota; kingdom Viridiplantae; phylum Streptophyta; class Magnoliopsida; order Proteales; family Proteaceae; genus Macadamia; species Macadamia integrifolia. The sequence goes on from NW_024870638.1 coordinate 108,023, forward strand.
AATGGAGAACATGCGAAAGTTTTAGAATATTATTTTCGGGCACTAGAACGACACCCATTTTTAGGTGGGCAGTTGTTATTGCTTAGGTTTGGATTCGATTTTTCTTCCTCAAAGGTTGATGCCCATCTATGATTACTATTTTATTTATTTATTTAATTTTTTTTTTTTGAGAAGAAGGATGCTACCCATTAGTGTGTGTCTATGCCTAGACATAGGCGGTGCGAACAAACCACATTATCTGGTGTTGAAGATGCTTGCCAGCCCTCCCATTGGCAGCACTATCTGGCATGTGCTAAGCCTACATGTAGCAAGCTCTTACTTATTTATTTATTTTATAAAACACTAATAAGTAATTTGCTGATGCTCAAGGGCATATAATTGAAAAGCACAATTTCAATAGAATAATATGTGTTTTACCCGAAAAATGAAATTAGAATAGTATGTCATAGTTTTTTCCATATAGTCCAATAATATATACATCAGGCTTATCAAAATAAATAAATGATCAAACATATCATATTAAATTATCATTTTTTTTTATTGCCGACATCAATTATCTGATTTTTGGACATATTTGCGCTTCGGGGGATTGAATTGACCTATGGGGCCATGCAATAACCACCATTCCAAATGAGATGTTATGTTAACTACTACCCATATGGTATACTTGGATGAATGCAGGTGGCTTCAAGTGATAAAAGATCTTACATTCACCCCGAATTTCTAAACAAGTACAAAAAAATGTTCATAAGTTTAATTGTGATTTTTCAAAAATGAAGAAAATGTTATTTTTCTATAATGATAAATTTTGGATTTTTTAAACTTTAAACTCACATTTAACTAGTGTGATTTTGCAATCAGAATTTTCTATCTCATTGATTATATACCACCCGTTGTAGACACTGAATTTTGACACCGTGGGAGAATGTCTCGGCAATGATGATCAAGGCCTAATTGATTCACAATGTGACCGAATGGCAAAGATTACCAACTTACCCGTAGCCTATATTTTACACCCAAACCTTCCCTAATAGAGCCAAAACCCATAGGATATCCCTATTTGTCCATTTTAGGCCATGACTTAAAATTTCGTCTAAATCTAGTGATGTTCGATTACCCCTTGATGTAAAATGACCATTTACCCTTGACATTTTTCTCTGTAATCAGACCACTTGATTTTGAGAAAAACCCTTGAGATGACCTCATTTGGCTATTTTAAACATGCATGTAAAATTTTATTCAAATCCGATGTTATTTAGACCTCAATCCGCATGAAGCATCATTTTACGGACTTTCCTCGATTTTCTGTTCCATTATATATATAATCTGAGAATTATCACATACGAATGGAAAGTTCTCGGTGACTGCTTCGCGTCGATATGTGGCACGTCAAAAGCGACCACACGGATTGAAAGATATTAATGTTTTAATTTGAGCCTTGTAAAATGGAATAACCCGAGTCAATTCGGTTCAACTAGTATGACCCGGTCCGTCTAAAACCGGTCCAACAAGGGGCAACCCAACCGGCCTAGGACTGAACCTAGCTTAGTGTCGGCAGGCCCAGAGGCTGCAGGCCCATTGTCGGCAGGCCTACTGTCAGCTGGCCCATCCCAAAAATCTAATGGAATTTAATGACAGACCAGAAGACACGGGCCTGTCCTTTGGACCAGGCCCAGCCCGCTAGGCCTAGCCACCCTTTAGTCAAGGTAGCCCACCATAAAATCCGGAAAATGCTGGGTTTTGTGGCTATATATACCCCTCATTTGGAGGACTTGGAAGAGGAGAAAAATTCTGGAAAACATACCTCTGTGTAGACGCCTTCACCCTCTTTCAGGTGGTACGTTTGTGTCTCCCATACATTCCTTCCGTAAGGAATTAAAATTCCCGAAATACCCCTACTTGGTCATATTTGCCATTCGGAGCATCACCCTTCAAGGAGGTTTTTGGCACCCTACGGCAGCCGATTCTGGCCAAATGGACGTGCTTATATTGAGCTGAGGTGATCCCACGCATCAAGGGTAATTTTAACATTTTTATGAATTAATTATATATTTATTTTGTATTTTTCTTTAGTAAGTGTTTAAATAGCCTGTTTTCTTTTAAAGTCCTTATATAAAATACCTATAAGTATCAAAAAATTCTCAAATTTTTATATGTTATGTTTTGCATCACGTTTGATGCATTCTGAAAATTTCAGACCCTGATATTTTGTAAAATGACGATTTCCCCTAGGGGCATTTTGTCATTTTGAAAATTATTATGCTTTAAGGCTCGAATTGAGCTCTGGTTTTTTGATAGGATGATAGATCATGATCTAATTCATAGATCTGGGCTATCATTTGATGAGTTTTGGTTTAGAAAACCATTTGTTTTGATTTTACCATTTTGCCCTCAAAAGGGTATTTTAGTCATTTATGCTTAAAAACGCAAAAAGGCTTTAGAAAATTCTGGTAAAATCTTATTAGATGTATTTTCGTATGTTTTAATTATTTTAACACTTTTCTATTATTTTTTATGAATAATTTCATATTATTTTAATAGTTTGGTCCTCTAGGGGTGTTTTGGTCATTTGACCTATTTTTCTTAAAAAATGTTTTAAAAATGATTTCTGCATGTATCATTGTATATATTCATGTATTAAGCCATATCCTACTGTTTTAGGTGCTCTCAACCCATCACCGCTCGAGTCGGCTGGTTGTAGGTTCGAGTCTTGGTGTGCCCACTATTGCCCATTGGTCTTGTGGAAGCGCTGCTTGTCGTACGGGGGTTTGTCCTGGGGGCCATGATCACTACCATGGAGCATCCTTTTTTCTTTACCAAAAAAATCCGACTGTGTTAGGTTTTAACCTGTTTAATGCATACATGTTTGGCATTTTGGATTTTTCTTAATAGTTTGGTCCTCTAGGGGCATTTTGATAATTTTATAATTTGATTTCATAAAATATGATAAAAATCCAAAAAAATCATTTTAATTATGCAGGCATCTTTTTTATAAAGTCTTTGCATAACATTTATAAACAAGTATATAACAAAAATTTGGTCTAGGAAGACTGGTTTTGGTCGGGCATTCTGGGGGTGCTTAACACCTTCCCCCAACGTAACCTGACACTTACCCAGATATTTGGGGCAGATTTTCACCTTATCCATTAGAGTCATTTATTCCCTTCAAAACAAGGAGATATTTGTGGGTCCTAGACCCTGATCTAGGTGACGACTCTCATTTACCAATTTATCCTCTTTTGATTTGAAAATGGTACATTCTGTCATTAGCGAACCCCGCGAGACTTTGATCTGCGTCCACTACCTAAAACGGGTTCAATCCGGATGATTTTCACCCATGGTACCCACACCCATGTCCCTCCTTAGCCTAGATCCAGCTCCTCTTTGACGTGCTCAATGCTCCAACTCACATTGGATGGGTGGAAGCACTTGGGCACGCATTCCAGGTCCTTCAGATGTTTGATGTGCGTTGAATAGGTTGGGGCATTGGAGAGGATCTTGACACCTTAAGCATGCTAGGTAGCAATAGTTACAAATATAAATTTAACCTCACGTTTCAACAAAAAAAAAAAAAAAAAAAAAAAAACAGATATAGTACATCAAATGAGAAGGGCCAGAACGCCCAAACTCACACCTGGAAGAGTAGGGGATGAACATGTTCCACATTCGGCATTGCCATCAGCAGAACAAGACATCCACACTACTCAACCAAAAAAAACATAAAAACCAAAGGACCTAGCACATTCTCGATCTTGGACGACGAGAAGCATCCATGTCTAAGTCCATCTAAACCAGGGGCGGCCAATTTGAAATTGGCGATGAAACTTCAAACCGAGCAGCTGATTTCAATAGAAAATCAGCAACTGAATTAGCTTCCCGATACCAATGGGTTATCTTCCATTCAGCCTCTTCCAAGAAAGATAAAATATTTATCCATTTTTGGCGAGCAACCAAGGGAGGTTTTCTTTTTAGAAGAATCACAACCGCTGTCGAATCACACTCAATCCACAACTGGTTCATATTCATCTGATTAGCAATTTCTAACCCAATCAAAAGGCCCAAGAACTCCGCCTAAAAATTTGATCTCACACCTAAGAAACTTCTGAAATTTGCAACCACTTCGGCCTTTTCATTTATGAAAACACCCCATGCTCTTGACTTTCTTGGGTTGCCTATTGAGCAACCATCCGTGTTTAACTTTAACCAACCCACCTAAGGGGGGTTCCAATATATCTCATATATTTCCCTTGGGGTATTTAACAACCCTGCAAATCCTAGCCGTCTTGCATTTACCAAATCCACAATAGAGATAGGCGCCCCTGTGTGCACCAAAACTTGATCACTAATTTCACGTCTTAGGTAGCCAAAAACAACATCAACTGATTTGTTTTCATCATTGTACCGTCTGCGGTCTCTTTCCAGCCAAATAAATAAGGAATCAAGACGAACCCTTTCAGCCACACCCCCTTGAAGTTTGTCTTCTTTGCTTGCACCTTCCACCAAGCAATAAGGCTGTCAAGCCCTTCAAAAATCGGCCTCACCACCCCAAAACAATTATAGAATTTTTTCCACAGAGAAATTGCAAAAGAACATTCATAGAAAGAATGAAAAATTGATTCCTCTGCCCACCCACACAGGTTTATAAAAATTGTTTTTGACAGCATCATCAGTTGGTAATTTTCTTTTCATCATTCTCCATCCAAAAACAGCTTGCCGAGGCTGAAGATGCACTTTCCATATCAAAGAAAACCAACCCACCTTAGCCGACTCCCTTCTCACATTTTCCCAAGCAGTTTTAATTGTAAAAATTCCAGACGAGGATAGCTCCCAATGGCAACTGTCTTCAGCGGCAAAGATTAAAATTGTTTTTGCTTGAGCAAAAATATTGTTGAGACCGTCAGACTCCACTCTGGGAAAGTTCCACTCACCTTGGATAATAAAGTCAAAGACCTTCGCTTGTATTGTACTACAAAGATCCGCCTGCAAACCAAATAGCTCTTCAATTGATTTACTTCCCAACCAGCTATCGCTCCAGAAATTTATCTTCCGGCCATTGCCAACTGTCCACTGCTCATAATATTTCACCCACCTCCAAACCTTCTTGAGACCTGGCCACACTGATGAAGAGATGTGACCAGATTTCAACGAGCCATCTGCTTTCAGAAATTGAGCACGGAAGAAGTTACTCATCAAAGATTTCTCATGGTTAATCTGCCAAGTGAGTTTACACAAACACGCAAAATTGACATCATGCAGCTTCCTTATGCCTAAACCACCTTCCCTTAAAGGCTTACACACATCATCCCATTTTACAATAGTCTTCTTCCTTGTCTCCAGATCTCCTGACCATATGAAGTTACGCATTCACTTTCCCACCAATTTTATTGAGCTCTCAGGCCACCGATAAATCCCAAAATTATGAATTGGGATACTTGAGATCACCGATCTCACCAGCTCCACCCTTCCCACCATAGGGAGAATTTTTCCTTTCCATCCTGCCAACCTTTTCTTTATTTTATCCATCATTGGTAACATATGGACTTTTCTTACTCTCCCCTTGAAGAGCTCAACACCTAAATACTTTGTCAGCATTCTAGCTGACTGAATTCCCAAAATATTACTTATGAACTGCTTCTTGTGAAGGGCCACCTTATCAAAGAATAAGCTACTTTTTTCTAGATTAAAGCTCTGGCTAGAGAATGGCTGATACTTTACTAGAAAAGACTGAAGATTCTTCACATATGTAGCCGAAACGTTCATAAAAATAAAAATATCGTCAGCAAACAATAAATGAGGTGGAGTGGACACACCTCTAGGACCTGGTAGGGGTTTGATTTGACCTTCACACACCATCCGCCTTAAGCCTCCACAAAGAACCTCCTCCGCCAGGATGAATAATGGAGATAAGGGATCGCTTTGCCGCAGACCTCTTCCAACCTCAAAAAAACCCATTGGACCACCATTCACCAAGATTAAAATTCTAGAAGAAATCAAAAGATGATGAATCCAAGAAATCCAGACCTCCGAAAAGCTAAACTTTTTTAGCATGAAAAACAGGAATTCCCAAGCCAGGGAATCATATGCCTTCTGCACATTCAACTTCAAACCCATTCCTCCTCCTCTAACCATTGAATGCATCAAATTTGATAATTCAGAGGCTAAACTGATATTTGCAGAGATAATATTACCCTTCTGAAAGGCTCCCTATTCTTCATAAATTAATCTGGGCAGCATATCAGTTAGTCTGGAGGCCATATTTTTTGATAAAACCTTACAATAGAAGTTTTCCATACAAATTGGGTGAAATCTATCTAAGGAGCTTGAACCCTCAACTTTAGGAATTAGAGAAATAAAACAATTATTTATACCCTTAGGTAATCGACCAGTCAGGAAGAAATGCTTGACAACCCTGCAGAAGTCTGTCTCCACTATCTCCCAGCATTTTCTAAAAAAGCTACTTGGAAATCCGTTAGGGCTAGGCGAGCTTGTAGGGTCCAGATCCCAGACTACTTGTTTTATCTCTTCCCTACTTGGAACCTTTTCCAAACCTTCAATATCTTCCTCATTCAGCCCCCTGGGGATGACATCTAACAGCTCATTGTGATGTACAATCGGAGAAGCCTCATGAAACTTCTGGAAATAATTAGAAACATAGGACGCTATTCCCTGTTAATTTGAAACCCATGTGCCATCCTCCTTTTTTAAAGAGGTGATCTGATTTCTTACTCTCCTCATCTTGACAGACAAGTGAAAGAATGTTGAATTACAATCTCCTTCTTTCATACATCTGAGTTTTGCCTTCTTTGACCACAACTTTTCCTGCATTTGTCCAGCTTTCAGCAAGGCCGTCTTAGCGTCAGCCTCCTTATTAAATAATTCATCAGACATTCCATCCACCTCTATCATGCCCTGAACATTTTTAAGGTTTAGCTTAGCCTTTTCCACTGCATCATTCAGATTTGGAAAAGTAGACCTAGCCTAGGCTCTAAGCTTCTCCTTTACCCTCTTTAATTTTTAAGCAAGCACATATATAGGGTCACCTCCAATCTGAATATTCCAAGCCTCCCCAACCTCTGGAACAAACCTTTCATTTTCCATCCAGAAGCAATGAAAATGAAAAGGGATATTTTGAGGTTTTGGGACATCACCAGAAGTAATTAATAACAGAGCATGATCAGAGACAGAGGTCAGGAGAACTCGTTGCTTCACATTCTTAAATTCATCCAACCATTTCTTAGTACAGAAACTATGATCAAGAACTACTGCCACATTGCCCCTCCTTCTATTGTTAGACCATGTATACTTTTTTCCTTGAGAAGGAATAGAAAGCAGTAAACATGCATCTATTATGGCCTGGAATTCCATTGTCGATCCAAGATTAAAAGCACCGGGACCTCTTTTTTCATGAGAGACCATAGTAGCATTGAAATCTCCAATGACTGACCATGGAATCTGTGCATTCACTTGGTGCTCCAATTCTAACCACAAGCTAAAATGAATTATTTTAAAAGAGCTTGCATGAAAAAAGGATAATCCCACATTTTTCTCATTCTAGTCAAAGACTACTGATATATGCTACTCAGACAATGCAGCAACCACTAGACGCTTGAGCCTAAATTTCCAAATCATCCATAAACTAGGGACTTTTTCTACCCTTTCATTATGAATAAAATCCACATCATGCCCCATCCTTCTGAACATAAGACTAGAAAATTTACATACCTGTACCATCGGTTCATCCAAGCACACCACGTCTGGAGAATGCTCCTTCAATATCGAGCGTAAGGAGCCAATTCCTGCAACCTTCCTTACCCCCCTTATATTCCAAAACATGACCCGCATTGATCACTATTTGGAAGGATGACGTTTGTCAAACTTCTTGGCCTGACCTACTATTTTCTTCTTCTGCTTACCACCCATGCCCAGACCGGTTGCTTCCTTTTCACGAGACACCGCCACTTTATCCACCATCATCACTTCTGAATGCACAACTGAGATCGCACCCCTCAAGCAATCCACCTCAGGTAACGAGGAGACAACATGTTCCGCCCCAAATTCCACTCTTGCTCGCTGAGCACGAGATGTCTCTGCACCATCAGGCCGTAAGCCCTGACTTCCTCTTGCGTTCTCGCTCGAGATGGGTACCTTGCCAATGGAAGGGAGATGTCGCCCACCGACCTGTTCTCTTCCTCGCCCAATTGGACCTGGTCCTCTATTTGGGTCGGAATCACTTCTAGGTTTGGGTTGGATTCACAATCCGAACCCATATCTGACCCAGACACCTCACTTACCATATTTTGTGGAACTAAATCAACGCTAATTTTCTTTCCTTCTTAAATCGGGCTTTGAATGGAAGATTCCAAAAATATTTGGATTTTCCCCCCTTCGTTTGGATTATTTGAATTTTGAAATATTAGATTTGATATGGGATTAGACACAATCGGCTGAGGAGATTGCCTCCTATTAGGAAACCCTTCCACCGAGTCGACCACAACCGTGTTGACTCCATCTTAAACATATGTCGCTCCCGGAATTTTTGTAAAATTTTTCGTCGTCCTTTGTCTCTCATCCTCCATTTTCTTCTGCTTACAATTGGACAACAAGTGGCCAACTCACTTACAAAAACCACAGCGCTCGATGTTATCCTCATAGATAACTTTTTGGCAGAATCCATACACCTGAGAGGTGCCTAGCTCAAGTCTCTCCACTTGGACTTCTTCCACCCTCACTGAATCAGAGATATCAATCTCCACCAAGACTCTAGGAAAGTAACCCAAAAGACCTTGTTTTGTTCACCTATCCGGAGCTACTGGGCGCCCTACTGCCTTAGCAATAGACAGAAGGATGTTTTCATGCCAGTATTTAAGAGGGAGATCTGGAAAACGAATCCATATAAGCTTCGTGAAGACCTGTTTCTCATGTATATTAAAATCAGGCTTCCAGTGTTGGAAGCGAATTATCTGATCTCCCACCCTCATAGGGCTCCTCCTCCATACTACAACCTTGTCTTCTTCGCATTGAAATTGGAAGATCACATAACCCCTTCCCAGTGGGTGCATAATCACCCCTTGACTCAAATGTCACTTTACCCGAGCTTCCTCTCTAAGTGCAATCAAAGAGATCAAACGAAAGTCAACCCTTCCGATTAAAGAAAAATGAAAGATTTGCCTTTTTGATTCATAATCTTGCTGAGGAATCACTATCCGCCAAATGTTCCCTGCTTGAATGGGTTCCGACAGCGTATCTATCGCTGGCCAAGAGGAGTTTCCCAGAGCCTTAGCAGATTCTCCGTTGACCAGTACCTTCCTGTCTGATATCTGGTAGAGAAGCACCAGGATCATGATCCAAGGACTCCCTTGCACCCCTATCCTCATCCTCCACTGCTGTCGAGCCATTGCCTGCCTAATCTCTAGACTCTCTCTCTCCTAACATCGCCCTTTCTTGGCTATCTAGGAATGCTTTGGCATGGATTACAATAATCAGAGATCTTATCAGGAGAGCAGCCACTTTATTTTAGGCTTCTTCTAGTAATGCGAAAGTGCACAGATTAATGATTGTAATTTAATTCTAACTTACATGCATCTTAAGACATCCAAACCAACACATCTAGGGAAATTGGAAATTGGAATTAAAATAAAAAATTGAATGATCTAACCATTCACATCTAACTCTAACCATTCGTCATCTAGGACTATAAATACTCAAATCACGCAATTAAAAGGCAAATAAATAAAAGTAAAAGTGCTGAAAAGTAAATAAATAAAATAAAAGGGAAAAAAGCTAGAGAGAGGCACAAAAGTAGGTATCTTTACTTAACCCGAGGGATGCACTATAAATAATACGAGCTTCCCTACTTGACCAGAGAGTACTCTTACAAGGGCTTTTCTACTTGGCTTTAGGGGAAGGGATGTAATATAAATAATAAAAATAAAAGAATGGTTCCATAGCTAGAGAGGGGCAAAGCCAATGCATAATCTAGCCATGAACCTAGGGGGAAAGGGAAAGCATCAAAGTAAAAAACTGAAATTTAAATCCTAAACTAAGAATTGAAAGGGTAGTAAGAAAAGGGAATGAGAGGGGGTGGGAAGACTACTATAGAAGCCTACTTACCTGAACTTCAATACTTGAACTGAAAACTTGATTGATTTGAGATACTACCAGTACTAAAAACCAAATCTGGAATAAATCAAATCTAAAATTGCTAAGATTAGAAAAAACAAATCATGAAAAGAAAAACTGAACTTGAAAAGAAGTGCTCCACAGCTTGTTCTTGCCACTTAGGACTAAGCCTAGAACTAGAAATTTAAAATTACAAGTTCAATTGTTTAAATAATAAAATAAGAGACTGAATCAAAAACAAAAGTGATTGCATTAATTGAATAAAAATAAATTACAAACGTGTTTAAAGAAAAAACCTAGAACTGGAGCTAGAGAAAGAGAGAAAGCCTAAAAAAAAAAACTAGAATAAAAAGAATGCCCCTCCCCCCTTTGAATGTTTTCTATCATAGGGAATAAGGGAGGCGTTGGTGATGAGGTGGAGGGAAGAGAGAAAAGGTAGGAAATCCCCAATGTTTTCCTCTTTCCTTTTTTTTTTTTTTTAATTTTTTCTTTCCTTTTTTTTTCTATTTTTCCCCATTTTTTCTGTCTTTTTCAAACTTGTGTGGCGGCCAAGAGGTTCAAACTTGAGACCTCCTAATGAGGAAGGGATTTTGCACATCACAACTCACCAACTACACTAGGTAGTTGTTGTTACAAAAATGAATCTTAAATCACTTAAGAGTGTGGTCCATCGATCCTTATTGGCATCTTAGAATATTCTTTATACCTCTGGGACAACTGCAGATGGGCTAGTTTTGCATCTCGGTTTAGTTCTGATCCATTATTCTTTTTCTGGCCTAAAAAGAATAATCACTTGTACGGATGACCAAACGGATGTATACTTTTAATTGAACATGTCCATCTTGCTTAGAATTTTGTCCTCTTCATAACCATAAAAAGAAATATGACCTCTTTATGTGTAAAATTGGAAATATAGCACCCGATAGTCCTTAAGGCTTTGAAAATATAAAACCTGCAAAAAGAGAGTAAAACCTATGGGAGCTCCATTCTAAATATGTAAAATGCATATTTTTCTACCTTAGATTTCACACATAAATTTGCTCATCAAAATTCCCCCACACTTAGACTTTGCTAGTCCTCGAGCAAAACAAAAGAAAAAAGAATAAAAAAAAAATAACTTACTTTCATAGGAATCACGGTTGCACTTAGCATGTGCAATAAACCTTTAAACCTATAAGTCACCCCTAGTGGATGAGTTGTGTCTCGTGGGTGTTTACAGTGAATATACACTTAAAATTTAGAAGAAAACGAAATCCCAACCTTGGCTAAAGGTAAAGGCCATATCGATCCGGAGCAAAGATAATTCCTCTTACACTTGATCTAGGGACCCCCACACTTGAATTTTTATTATCCAATATCAATTTCAGGCACAAGAATATTTCTTTAATTTGGAACTCACATTGTCTCTTCCAAAACATCCTTATCTTAAGGTAAGACAACTTGTAAAGTAATAAGGAACCAAGGACTAAGGCGTTGGAATGTTTTTGACCAAACATGTTACTAAGGCATTGATGACATTTGCACATATTTTCTTGTTGTGTGGTTTTTTTTTTCATAATCAACTCTATCTTACTCCACTACTGTTGGCCTGAATGACATGGTGGTGCAAACACTAGACACCTAAATTACTATGTAACTTCGCTTTTTGCATATGTCCACGTAGACAGTGATGCTAGAGTTCTTCAAAAATTTCTTCCCTAAGAGTTTCGATCAAGACACAATGCCCTGTCTAGTTCTAAGGAAATCATCTCTTACTTTTTTTTTATTTCACTTTTCACACTTCATTTAAAATTGTGTACTTGTCAACACATGCCAGATTAAAAAAAAGATCTCAACTCCAAATCAAGAATACAAGGAACCCACAGACGTACATATGGTCCAACATCGTAAAACAAGGGTTTCTTATTTTTTAAAAGAGAGTCCCATCTCAAGACACGGACTTGTTTCTTTTTTCTCAACAGGATTTTTATGCGTTTCAAGATGGGTACCTTAATCAATACTCTTACTTTCATACATCGAACAACCGAATGGTATGATCATTAACCAAAGCCAAAGTAAGATTTCATCCTTATCCAACTCAAAAACAAAAGAAAAATAAGCAAAGGAGAAAAAATAAAAAAAACTGATTTCCCTCCCTCACACTTAAGTCATGTAATATCCTCAAAGCATGGAAAGAATTAAAAGTAAAGACAATGCAAAGGGGAGTCATACCCAGTTAAAAGTTAGTCATCAGTGTAAAGAGGTTCATGGAGATCCATGACCTCTTCCAGAGCAGAAGATGACAACTCAATGAAGGGCTTCAACTTATGGGTGATCCCAAATTTCTTCATGAGGGTCTCAAATGATCTATTACAAAAATACTTGTCCCTGTCAAAAATGTAATAAATGATCCTATTATCCATCCACTTTAGAATTTCTTTTTAAATGGCTTCCTTCATCACTGGGTTAGCTCTCCTCTAGGGTTCCGTTGAAGGTTTGGACCCCTCAATGAGGTGAATATGATATTGAACAATAGAAGTGCTAATTCCTTTGATATCAGCCATGGTCCAACCTAAGCTTCCTTATTGTATTTTAACATTTTAAATAATTCCCCTTCCTGTTTAGAAGTCAAATCTGAAGAAAGTATTACTGGAAGAGTCTGGTCAGGCCCTAGGAAAGCATACTTCAAATCAGATGGCAACTCCTTAAGATCTAACTTAGGGGGCTCCAATATAGAAGGTTTGGGAATGGAATTGGAAGGGGGTCTCAAGGGCTCTATAGGTGGTTGGAGACTCCAAACCTCAGACATAATTCATTCATCAAAATCACCCAATTGTTCCATACACTCTTGAAAGTCAAAATCAAAATCAATATCAAAATATGTCTCAATGGAATCTAGAATTTCTTGGAGCATATGAACTTCCTTCTCATGGGGATTTGGTTGCTTACCCAACCTAAAGACATTAAAATCCATAGAAATGTTGTCAAAAGAAAGTTTCATGGTACCATTCCTACAATTAATTATGGCATTACTAGTTGCAAGGAACGGTCTACCAAGAATAATTGGGATCTGGTCCTGAATGTTGGCAACTGGTTGGGTGTCTAAAATAATGAAATCAATAGGGAATAAAAAATCCCCAACTTTAAGTAAGACATCCTCAACCATCTCTTTAGGAATCTTAACAGATCTATTTGCCAACTGAAGAGTAGTTCCAATGGCTTTCAATTCTCCCAATCCTAGTTGCTTATACACATGGTAAGGAAAAATATTCAAACTTGCACTAAGGTTAAGTAAGGCATGCTCAATGTAGGTGTTGCCTATGACACAAGCTATGGTAGGGCTACCTGGATCCTTATACTTAGCGGCTATAGGTTGAGTAATTATGGAACTAATGTTACCTGCCAAGAACGCTTTTTTGGGCACATTAGTGATATGTTTGTGAGTACAAAAATATTTTAGGACCTTTGCATAGGTGGGAATTTGGGATATGACATTCAAAAGAGGGATGTTCACTTCTACCTTTTTGAAGATTTCTAAAATTTTTTCTATAGTAGCAGTCTTCTTTTTGTTTATCAACCGATTAGGAAAGGGAACAAGAGGAACATAAGGAGTATTAGGGATTACCATTTTTCAGAAGAATCATGTTTGGTTTCCTCAACCAAATTATCTTTAGGTTCAGAAGAATCTTTAGGTTCATCAGACGATCCTGGAACAAGAAGCACACTTGTGTCCTCAACAGAAGGAGAGTTAACAGGAGTAATAGATGGGGAAGATTTAGGAATACTTTGTTGGTACTCTCTACCACTCCAAAGGGCATAAACAACATTACATTGGTTGGAGGGGCCTTGTTGGGGACCTTGTACTACATTTAATGATGCATGAGGAGGTGCTTGTGAACTAACCAGCTGATGATGCCTAGGGTTAGGCTCTGGTTGACTGGGCAAAGTTCTCTTCTCCCTCTCACGTAAAATTGAGACAATTTTGGTGAGTTCTCTTGTAAGATTTTGATGGTTTGTCATGAGGAGGGCCATAGTTTTTTCCAAATCACTTACCCTACTTGCCTCTCCAGTGTTGGTAAATCTAAGGGGTTGCTGATAAGATGATAGGAGAGGGGACCTAGGGAAACTAGCCTGAGGTCCTACATTTTGCCTAGGAAAAGTATTTAGGGAAAAAGGTTGTTGTGCAAAGGGAGGCCTTTGGGGTTTAGATTGATCTTGATTATGAAAATTGGGAGGCCCTGCTTGGTTGCCCTAGTTCCAGGAAAAATTTGGGTGATTTATCCATCCTAGATTGTAAGTGTTATTATATGAATTATTCTGATATAAGACATTCACACTTTCATTGGATGTCCCCCCAGAGGTGTTGGGGCATTCTTCTATGACATGTCCAGGGGCCTAGCACCAAGCATACATATTAACCAAATTGACTGATGATGGCTCTCTAGGAACAATAGCCTTAATCTTTTTGATAAAGCAATCTAAATGGGCTTCCTTAGCTACTAATCCATCCACAAAATATCCTTTTCCTCCTATGATTCTTTCACTCTCTTGGGTTGATTCTCACTCACGGGTTTTGTCAGCTAAGTCAAGTAAGAATTCTCATGCCTTTTCTTCATCTGTAAAGGATGTGAAACCCTTAGGGCACATGGACTCTATCATTTGTTTAGTTGGGTAATCAATACCCTCATAAATTATTTAATATAAATGCCATAAGTTTAGGCCATGGTGAGGGAATTCTTGGAGTAGATCCTTGAATCTCTCTATAAGTTTAGAAAATGACTCACTAGGCTTTTGTCTAAACTGAAAGATATTACTTCTAAGCTTATTGGTCTTCTGAGTTGAGAAAAACTTCTTGAGGAAGGCAACTATGAATTTCTCCCATGTGGTTATGGAATTTGTGAGTAACCCATACAACCACTTTTTAGCTTGGTCTTTAATGCAAAAGTGATGAACCTAAGCTTAACAATATCATTAGAAAGTTGTTGGATCTTAATTAGAACACATACCTTTTCAAATTCCATTAGAAATAGGTATGCATCCTCAAAGGTCAGCCCATGGAAGTGGGGTAACACAGTGATGTATTGAGTTTTGAGCTCAAAATGATTGCTCTGGGCTTGTGGTAGGACTATGCAGGAAGGTTGGGCTATTCTAGCAGGGTAGAATCTATCTTTTAGAGATTTAGGTGGAGGGTTTTGGTATTGGTCTCCCATATTGAAAGGTTTTAAAGAGAGCAAACGTATAGAGTCACTACTTGTTGGATCTCTTCTTTCTAACCAGTTCTTAGTATTACATACCCACCTAACACTATTGCAATAGAAAACTACCCACAACTAGTAATTCAAGCACAAAAAAATGAAAAGAATTTTTTTTTTTTTACTTTTTGGGAGCTTACCGGCAGGGATTCGGGGTTGCTCAGGTCAATTCTTGAGGTACTGGTATAGGGCAAAACTTGTCTTTATCATACTGTGAGGATTGGCAACCTCTACCGATACAACTATTATTGTAAGTTCTTCTTCTCAGGAATTCAATAAAATAAAAAAAAAAACAAAAAAAAGCAAACAAAGCACTCCGATTTACCAAAAGAAAGTGAAAAATAACATGGAACTGTCTCCCCGGTAACGGCATTAAAAACTTGTTTGAATTTTAAAAGTAACCGCATGTGTACAGATCAGTGTAGCTAACGGGTCAATCGCAAGGAGAGTAGCTACTTTATTTTAGGCTTCTTCTAGTAATGCGAAAGTGCACAGATTAATGATTGTGATCTAATTCTAACTATTGCCCTAAAACACATGCATCTAAAAACATCCTAACTAACACATCTAGGGAAGTGGAAATTGGAATTGAAATTAAAAATTGAATGACCGTACCATTCACATCTAACCCTAACCATTCGTCATCTAGGAATTTAAATACTCAAACCACACAATTAAAAAGCAAATAAATGAAAGTAAAAGTGCTAAAAAGTAAATAAATAAAATAAACAGAGAAAAAAGCTAGAAATAGGGGCACAAGTAAGTATCTTTACATAGCCCGAGGGATGCACGATAAATAATACGAGCTTCCCTACTTGATTAGAGAGTACTCTTACAAGGGCTTTTCTACTTGGCTTTAGGGGAAAGGATGTAATATAAATAATAAAAATAAAAGGATGGTTCCATAGCTAGAGAGGGGCAAAGCCAACGCATAATTTAGCCATGAACCTTGGGAAAAAGGGAAAGCATCAAAGTAAAAACTGAAATTTAAATCCTAAATTAAGAATTGAAAGGGTAGTAAGAAAAGGGAATGAGAGGGGAGGTGAGAAGACTACTATAGAAGCCTACTTACCTAAACTTCAATACTTGAACTAAAAATTTGATCGATTTGAGATACTACAACTACGAAAAACCAGACTGGAATAAACCAAATCTGAAGTTGCAAGTACTAGAGAAAACAAATTATGAAGAGAAAAACTAAACTTGGAAAGAAGTGCTCCACAACTTGCTTTTGTCACCTAGAACTAAGCCTAGAACTAGAAATAAAAAAATACAACTTCAATTGGATAAACAATAAAAATAAGAGACTGAATAAAAAAAAAATTGCTTGCATTAATTGAATAAAAAGAAATTACAAAAGAGTTTAAAGCAAAAATCTAGAACTAGAGCTAGAGAAAGAGAAAACTAGAGAAAGAGAGAAAACCTAAAAAAAACTAGAATAAAGAGAACGCCCCTCCCCCCTTTGAACGTTTGCTTTTATAGGGAATACGGGATGGCGTTGGTGATGAGGTGGAGGGAAGAGAGAAAATGTAGGAAATCCCCAAATTTTTTCTTTCATTTTTTCTCTCTTTTTCAAACTTGCATGATAGCCAAGAGGGTCGAACTTGAGACCTTCTAATGAGGAAGGAATTTTTTATACCACAACTCACCAACTACGCTAGATAATTGTTACCAAAAACAAATCTTCAATCACTTAAGGGTGTGGTCCATCGATTCTTATTGGCATCTTAAAATATTCCTTATACCCCTGGGACAACAGCAGATGGACTAGTTCTGCAACTCGGTTCAGTTTTGATCCATTATTCTTTTTCTGGTCCGAAAAGAATAATCACTTGTACGGGTGAAAAAACGGATGTGTAATTTTAATTGAATACTTCCATCTTGCTCAGAATTTTGTCTTCTTCACAACCATGAAAAGAAACAAGACTTCTTTACGTGTAAAATTGGAGATATAGCGCCCGATAGTCCTTAAGGCCTTGAAAATATAAAACCTGCAAAAAGAGAGTAAAACCCGAGGTAGCTCTATTCTAAATATGTAAAATGCATATTTTACTACCCTAGATTTCACACATAAATGTGCTCATCATGTTGTGTGAAGACATAAGTGTCGCACAAAATGACATTTGTGTTGTGTGTACGATTTTGGGGTACAATATCTTGTATTTTGCCGCTTGTATAAGTGGGAAGATACCAAAGAGCTGTTAAGAGGTTGATTAGGGTCTGAGGCTTGGAGTCAACTTACCTTGCATGTGTATCTTCGTTTTAGGGGCCATGACAAACTACCAAATCTCTACAAAAAAAAAAAAAATCCATGACGGGAGCCCCTAAGAAATTTTTTCCAGGGGTATTATGGTAAATTTTATGTATAAGGTTTTTCTATATAATTGTAGGATGGTTCTTTATATATAATCAGTCAGAGAGAAATGTTAGGATACTATTCTCCATTGATAGTGAAGAAGATCGTATCTCACTATATAAGTAATCTTGTCGAATCACGTAGATCTTGTCTTTATTTTTCCTGCATCGCTTATACGTTCTTGTTTCCTACATTTGCTAACCCCTTCTTTGGAGGAGGGTTGTGAAGTGATTGTTGCTAAGGTCAAATGATTGGCCATAAGACAGTCCTTGGTCATATGGATACTACGTCAACACACGGGCTAATGGAAAAGCAAGCGGAAGCATTGACCACTTGGTGGTATGGTGATCTTTTTGTCCTTCCTTATGTCTTGGCATATAGAACACAACCAGGGACCATTCTTTTCCCCTTTTATCTATGTAAAGATTCAATCTTCAAATTAAAAACTGATGTGTAAAGAGTGAATCCAGTGCATAGTGCACTAGTTGCAGCCTCTGCTGGTAGAGCAGATTTCAGGTTTGTGGTCTAGGGATCAACTCCTGTCACATGCATACCCCCTCCCCCTTCTCTCTTGTGTGTGTGAGTAAAGTCCCCTTGGATAGTTCTATAGGATGTAAATAACAAAAAAAAGTATAACAAAATCCATATCTTCTTCTACTTAATTTTGTTTATGACATTCAATTTTAGTTATTTATCTTTTTTTTTTTCCTTTTGGTGGGAGGGGGTGTTGTTAAGAATTCAGTTTTACTTTTATGACTTGAAAGGATTATTGCGAACTATTGTGGGTATGATGGAAGTGGTATTAGAGGGTCACCCCTATTATATCTTTTAAGCTATATTTGGTTTCCAAAAGAAAAAAAAAATACCAAAAAGGAAAATTTGAATTTGAGAAAATGATAGACACATAAATCATTATTATGTTATCATATTTTTTGTCTTATTATTTTTTTTTTTTACTTGACATCCAAACATAGCCTTAGTGGTGATAATTTAGTAAAAGGTGTAATGACATGCTTTTGAATTAAAAAACCGTACTAAAACTAATAAAACTGTTGGGTAATGTGGATGGGTGGAAATTAGAAAACACCGCTTCTATATGGGTGGTTTAATTTTCCTGATTTTATCATGAACGGTAAAAATTCTTTGAAAAAACACTTATTGGTTTTTGGCATTCTGGAAAGCAAGCTTTTGGCTATTTCATTTGTTTGCTAAAAGATAATTTAATCAAGAAATAATCAAAAGGAAAAACAAAAGAACAGGACTGAAACTGCTAGATCAACTTGCAAACTCCACCTTCGGCATGGCCATCAGCAGAGAGCAAGCGTGCGATCTAGCAGAATCTGAATCTGTGCCTGTTCACAGCATCATTCTTGAGCTCAGTTACAATGTGACTAGGAAAAACTACCAAGTACTCTGAGACCATTGCTTTCAAAGCCTTCTTAGCTAAATAGTCTGTAATAGTGTTTGCCTGCGGAAAGCATTGAGATATCTTTCAAGGAATGAACTCCAAGAAATGAAGAGTCAGCATCCATTTTTGAAGAGCAAACAAGGGAATCTGATTCTTCTGAATTGCAGAGATTACAGATGCAGAATCAGATTCAATCCACATGCTCGTGGCATTATGAGCCATAGCCATCACTACTCCTTCCAACACTGCCTCAAACTCAGTCTCATATATTTTTTATACCCAAGAAGACATTGAAGGAGTCACAAACCTGCCCGTCACTGTTGTGCATTACTCCTCCTGCCCTTGCATTATTGGGATTGCCCAGAGAGCTGCCATCCACATTGATCTTCAACCATCTTGGAAGAGGTTTGCACCAATGCATTTCAGGGGGAGGAGCAATACAGGGAGCACTAATCTCCAGGCCCAAATTTTTACAACAAAGAACATCAGGGATCGATCTCACTTCCTTGCATGAACCGCCACTACAGAGAATAAGCTTGGCAATACAGATCAAGTCAGGTATATGATTGCGAACCAATTTCCCTAGGGATAACATTGCAACAACCTTCTTCATACCATAGATATTCCAGAAAAGAACACGCATGGTCACATGAGAGAGGAAGTAGAGTGATCAGATCTCCCAAGGGCCTGATCCTTTTGGGAAGTCTTCTTACCCTTCTTCTTCTGCTGAATGACCCATCCATCATTTGCCGCTTCCCTGTGTCTAGAAGCCCTATCAATGACATCGCCCCCAGCACTACCTAGATTCTGACCTGTATGTCTAGTCCCGTATCCAACATTGAGCATCAAACCTCCACGGTGTGCATAACGAAGGCTCCTTCGAACAGCTTCGTGATGACCAGTTCCTTGCAACGCAAAGGCTTCAATGGTACCCACATCAGGGTCGATCTCAGCCCCCATATATGAGTCTGCTGGATCATGGGTAATGGGTCGCTCCATATCATGATTTGGCAATATTCTACTGTCCGAATCAGTTCACTCCACATCTAGGATAATTCTAACCGTGGCTGGGTTGCCATATTTGAGAGAGTGATAATATTGGTATGGGATCTCACTCGATCACCCAAAGGGGAAGGCCTCCTTGATTGAGGTGTGCAATCCTCCGAGATTCTGTCCTCTGATTCACCTTCTGGATTTGGAACAGGATCCCCATTACCGCCTTCTGTGGTAGCTCCACCCTCTTCTGGGCGTTTTGCCCCATCCTGTCTCCTCCACCGCCTTCTGTGGCCGCATCATCTCCAGCATACAGAGGGTTGGTTCTGGCCAAACTAACCACTCGTTGTGGCTCCTCGTCGGCGTAAACAGCGCCTGGGATGCCAGCTCCCTCTCCAATTCCGCATCTCTAGCATCAACTAGCTTCTTGTCTCCGCAAGAAGAACAACGTCCAATCTTCATATGTGATTTTTTTGTTTAAACCAGAAAAGTGTGGGTGTCCCAGGCTGCCTTCTCTCTATATGGATCTCCTCCGGCCTTATATCTCCAGTCTCCATCTCTACCAAAACGCGAGCAAAATTTCCTTACATGACTTGCTTGGTGCACTGAACAAGCACCACAGGCCTACCCACCACCTTCGCCATAGTCAGAAGGACCTTCTTGTGCCAGTATTCCAATGGCAAGTTGGGAAATCTGATCCAAACCAAGGCCTTCTTCACATGTTTTTCTTGGATATTAAAGTCAGGGTGCCACCGCTGAAATCTGATGTATTGGCCTCCCAGTTTGACCGGGCTGCGCTTCCAGATGGAAGCCATATCGCTTTCAGTGTCAAACTAAAAAATGGTGTACCCTTTACCCATGGGAACCATCTTCACCTTCCCCTTCAGCTTCCAACCTTCTGTAGCCTCACGTCTAATTGCATCCAAATAAACATATCGAAAATTAATCCTTCCGATCAGAGCAAAACATTACTTCTCCAGTCTATCTTCATAAGCATCCTGAGGCTTATTCCAAACCAAGGCTATTGTCAACTACAGGCGCCTACTGATAACAATATCGTTTGGGGATTTAGGCAAAATTTTCAACCCATTGCAAATAAAAGCAATGTCCTTAGCAATAGCAGCACACACGAAGGAAGAAGCTCTAGCTTTATATTCATACCTTCTGAGATTTCTCTCCCTCCAAATAGCATCCACTATAACCGTCAGCCCAATCACCCGAGGATTTTTTAGAGACCATCCCTTGCCCTTGGTCTTCCACCATTTGATAACCTTATCAACAGAAGGTTTATTCATCTAAGCCAAATTGAATAGCACAGCTACATAGGACCAAATATCATGAGAAAAATTGCAATCCAAAAAAGGATGGGAGAAAGAATCCTCATTCGCTCCACAGAGATTACATCGAGATGAGAGGCAAATCCCTTTACCTGAATTCCATCATCAGTTGGCAGCTTGCCACGAACCCAGCACCATGTCAGGGTGGACAGCCTAGGGGGAAGAGATTTACTCCGTACAATGGGAGCCCAAGGAACAACAGGCAAGGGCGACCTTATTCCTTCCCATGCAGATTTGGCTGAAAAATTTCCCAAGGGGTCCACTTTCCACATGCATTTATCAACACTAGGAACAAATGGAAGAGGCAGAGCTCTAATGGACACAAAAATCTCCTTTAGCAGGCCCAAATCCACCGAAGGCAAATACCAACTTCCATTGTCAATGAATTCAGCACCGAAGGAGAGAAATTACTGAAGATATCCTCACCAAGTCCTGAAAGATTACATATTCCTATGCTGGACCTTGCTCAGGAGAAATAAATCTAGGGAGAAAACCCGAGATTTGAGTAGCCATGATCTTAGATAATATTTTTCCTCAATTAGTTTGGTTTCAAACTACTTTCAAATGTATGGTTTTGGTTTCCTTATTTTCAAAATCACTTCGAAAAGAAACTACTTTAAAAGTAAGGGCTTATTCTCTATCCTTAAATGGTAGTTTCGACATTTAGGATTTTTTCCACCCGTGATGTCATCACTAAATGGTGAGTGACTAACAAACATGGCTGTTTGTACTTAATTTTAAATGCAAGGGATGGTTCAAGTAAACTTTTCAAACTTTTGGGGTGTCAAGTGTATAAGTGATTTTCCCTATTTTTATTTTTAATATGTGCTTTGCTGACTTTTGCCCCCAAAAAAAAAAAAAAAAATTTATTTCTGGAGCAGTGCGAACCCTACCATTTGATTAACCATGGGTCAAGTTCATAAGCCAAATTAATTGTTTGTTTCTTTTCTGACTAATAAATAATTATATTAAAAGAGCAAAATGATTGCCAAAAGGTGGAATAAAAGCCAAATTAGTGAGAAACTAAGATGCACCACACCAACCTTAGATAAGGCAAAGGAAAAGACAATACAAGGACTACAAGGTCAAACCACAAATTGCGTTTTCCCTTCCTTGGAGCGAAGGTAGTAAGGGACAAATCTTATACGTCGACTCTATCCGTTATAGATGAAACAGCCATTTGAGTCTTCATTTTACTCTTCCTCGATATTGTCAATATATTGAAATTCAATTATATTATTCATCGTATATTGAATGTTTTTTTCTCTAAAACATTTAAATATTCACCAGATTTACTTTATGATTGTGTCGTGTCACATTTAAAATAATGCTAGCATGAGGAAAGAGTATTATAGACATAATTCACAATTTAAAAATATTAAAAAATCTAGATATTGGTTCAAATAGTTGTTTTGCATTTGATAATAAACAACTCTTGATCAATCTGGTTCAACTGTCCGGTTCATCTTGCTTTCACAAACTATGGGAGAAACATTAGCGTAGGTGACCCTAAAATCTGTGGGTGTCAAAACATAGCTTTTAGGTGATTTTTAGTTTCAATCGAAACTCGAGAGCAAGAGAGAGATCATATTGAAACTAAAATAGTAGGAGTTTTTCTGGTTCAGGAAACTAAACACAAAACAAATTGAGGAGAGAGAATTTAGAAAGATATATGTCATATAATGATAAAGATATATATTTTTCAGAGTAATGTAGAAAGATACATATTGAGGCAAGGAAGAAGAAGAGATAATTTACTAAAAGAAACAAAGGATCGAGGGAGCAATTAATGGAGAAAGCTGTATACCATAAAAGAGGGAAATAGTAAAGAAAGTATACCACAGAGAGAGAGAGAGAGAGAGAGAGAGAGAGAGAGAGAGAGAGA